>NC_083116.1:87303381-87549023 GCF_949774975.1 Lagenorhynchus albirostris | reverse complement strand
GCCATTATGGAGAACAGTATGGAGGTTCCTTAAAAAACTACAAATAGAACTACCATATGACCCAGGAATCCCACTACTGGTCATATACCCTGAGAAAACCATAATTCAAAAAGAGTCATGTACCAAAATGTTCATTGCAGTTCTATTTACAATAGCTAGGAGATGGAAGCAACCTAAGTGTTTTTATTTTTAAAGGTTTTGTTTTATTTTATTTTATTTATTTTTTATTGAGGTGTAGTTGATGTACAATATTGTATAAGTTACAGGTGTACAATATAGTGATTCACAATTTTTAAAGGTTATGCTCAGTTTATAGTTCTTATGAAATATTGGCTATATTCCCTGTGTTGTACAATATATCCTTGTAGCTTATTTATTTTACACATAATAGTTTGTACCTCTTACTCTCCTACTCCTATATTGCTCCTCTTCCCTTCCTTCTCCCCACTGATAGCCACTAGTTTGTTCTCTATATCTGTGAGTCTGTTTCTTTTTATTATATTCACTAGTTTGTTTTATTTTTTAGACTCCAGAAGTATTGTTTTTAGAGTGGAAGCAGTAGAAGTTTATTTAGTCTGTCATTTAACTGTAAAGAAACAGGGTCACATTAAATAGTTTCTGTGGGTCTATAGCCACTTGTCACCACACAGGTGTTTTCCGACCTCACCTCTCATTGCTGCCTAGAAATCTTGCTCTATTTTCTTCGTTCTCTTTTCTGTTCTCCACAGAGTTATTCAATACATCAATTCTGCTCTTCTTTCTCCTAACCTCTTATATTACACATTCTCTCCTCACACAGTAGATGATTTGACTCTTACCTCCCCAAGGGAAATGAATCTCTCAAGTGTAACATACCTCAGTTTTACAGCACAAATGTACAACCTTCCTTATACATAATCCAGCCTTTCTTCCTTCCCTCCAGGTATGGTGGAAGAGGTAGCCTTCCCCCCATCTAAGATAAATTCCTTCACTGTGCTTCACACACAATTCATTCTACCCTCTTGTTCCATTGGTTACCACATCTTCCTGTGTTTTCAGGCTTTCCCTCTCTACTGGCTCCTCCTCATCAATAAGTAAAGGTGGTCAAGTGTCTGCCACCTTGAAAACATTAAAGCTGTCCTTCAATGTGACATCAACTTTGAGCTACCATTCCATTTCTCTCCTCTTCCATAATTAAACTGCTTGAATGAATTATTTAGACTCACTGAATCTAATTCCTTATCTCCCACTCATTCCTTAGCCCACTGTCATCTGTCTTCCCACCCTTCTATTTTATTGAGGCAGTTCCTATTAATCATTTTTTCTACTGTCATTGTCACTGTAACACCCCATATGCCTTAAACTCCCTCCTTAAAATGTTGTATGCCCTCAACTCTGTCATTACTTTCTCCCCATTTCCCTCTTATTTTGATAACTACCCCTTTTTTTGATGATCGTTTTGTATGCAGTTCTCTCTCTGCCCAACCCAGAAACTTTTGTTAACGGTTTTATTAAGATGTAAATTACATATCATAATCTTCACCCATTTAGTGTATAAGTCAATGGTTGTTAGTGCATTTATAGAGTTGGGCAACCATCATCATAATCTAATTTTCAAATATCTTCATCATTTCAAAGAAAAACCTTGTACCCATTAGAGGTCAATCCCTATTCCCCTTTCCTTCAGGCACAGGCAACCATTAATCTATTTTTTTGATTCTATATGTTTGCCCATACTAGACATTAAGTGAAATTGTACAATATGTGATGTATGATGTCTGGCCTCTTGTTCATCCATGAATAGCATAGTACTTCATTCCTTTTTACTGCTGAATAATATATCCTGTTGTATGAATGTACTACATTTTGTTTATACATTCATCAATTGATGGACATTTGGGTTGTTTCCATTTTTTGGCTATTATGCATAATGCTGCTATAAATATTCATGAACAAATCTTTTTTATGGAATATGCTTTTATTTCTCTTGGGTATATATCTAGTAGTAGAATTGTTGGGTTATGTGGTAACTCTATTTAACATTTTAAAGAACTGCCAAACTATTTTCCAAAGTGGTAGTAATATTTTACACATATGAGGGCTCCAATTTCTCCACATCCTCAATAGCACTTGTTACTTTTAGTCTTTTTCATTATAGTCATTCTAGTGGGTGAGTAGTATCTCATTGTGGTTTTGATTTGCATTTCCCTAATAGCTAATAATGTTTCATGTACTTATGGTCCACATGTGTATTTCTTTGGAGAAGTCTATTCAAATCCTTTGCCCATTTTTAATTGCATTATTTGTTTTATTATTGACTTATACATATTCTTAATATTCTGGATATAATACAGATTGTTGATCATTTCAAAGAGCCAACTTTTAGTGTTGTTGATTCTCACTATTGTTTTTCTATTGTTTAATTTATTTTCATTCTATTCTTTTGTATTACTTTCTTTTTGCTTGTTTTGTGTTTACTTTGCTATTCTTTTCATAGGAATTAATAATTATGAATTATCCTTTAAAGTACTGCTTTAGCTGCATCTCAAGTTTTGGTGTTTTGATTGTATCCATCTCAAAGTATTTTCTAATTTCCATCATGATTTCTTCTTTAACCCATTGGTTATTTAGGAATGTATTGTTTAATATACACATATTTGTTAGTTTCCCATATACCTCTCTCTTGTTGATTTCTAATTTAATTCCATTTTGGTTAGAGGACATAATTTGTATGATTTCAATCCTTTAAATCTTTTGAGGCATGTTTATGGCCTAGCATACAGTCTTTTTTGGAGAAGGATCCATGTTCTTGAGTGGAATGTACATTTTGTTGTTTTTTGGTGGAGTAGTCATTAGATGTATATTTGTCTAGTCATTTTATAGTGTTGTTCCCCTGTTGCTACTAGTATCCTGGAGCTACCAGGCCCCTCTTAATTGCTCACCATTAAGATCCCCATTGTTTTTTTCAAAAATGCCCTTAGGCATAAATATTTCCAGGTTCTTTTCCAAATAAATTCAGTCCCTTCAGGCAAAGCTGCTGTGCTTAGTTCTTACGGCCTGCTTCTGCACCCAGGGAGAAACTTCAGACAACTATACCTGAACTGGGGGTGGATATAGCAGGACACTTCTCCTGCAGTAACACCCCATTGGGCATTCAGGGGAGATAGTAACACCTGGTTATTTCAGCTTGCCTGTCTCCATGTAGAAACTTCACCCTATAAATGAACTTGGGCAGAGGAGATTGGGATCCTACTTTTACTGGCCTCTCATGCCTGAGGACAAGCCCTCACCCTATAATTGGGAGTTAGTCCTCTAGCCCAGGCTTGCCTGGAATAGTGCCTTGTCAACTGTGGTGGAATAAAAGACACTGGTGACCACCTCCTGGGATGAAAGTATAGCCCTAGACTAGGAACTGAGGGGATAGGGAGCCCTCGTCTTCTTGGGCACATCCATATCTGGAGTAAAGCTTGTCACACAGAGCTGTGGGAGATGGAACAGGTTATAGCTCAAATGCTAGATTCTATTTTTACAGAGATTTAGTAGATCTTTTTGAACAAATGTTTATCCATTTGCTGTATGCCCTTATGACAATTTCTAGGGACTTTAAACATGTGTGTGTGTGTGTGTGTGTGTGTGTGGTATGTGTGTCTGTATATACATATTTGTCACCAATTAAATGGTGTTTTACTGGGGAGTGGATCCACCAAGATCCTCACACAACTATTCTGGAAGTCCTGCACCCACCCTTAAATGTTGATATTCCTCAGGGAGATTTTCACTGTCCTCTCTGTACACCCTCTCCTGGATGACCTTGACCCACCTCTTCACCTATTATCCATCTACTGATGATTCCAGAATCTACACTTCCAGCTCATTCTTCTTTCCTAAGCTGCTTGACTATGTATCTCTGGCCTTTTGGACATGTACAAGTTAATGTCTCTTGGGTACCAGAAACTAACAGTTATAAAACTAATCTCATCTTCTCAGTCCTCTGTAACTAATGCTTTCCCTCTATTAGATTCCACCTAAGGGAATGGTACCATCACCTCAGTTGCTCTAGCCAGATATCTTTAAATATATCTATATCTACCTCTCTCTAATCTCCTACATCTAATTAATCAACTCATACCCCTTTAAACCCTACAAATTTCTAAAATGTGTTCATGCCTATAAATATACTCAATTACCCTAGTTAAGGTCAGCATCATTTCTTACCTGAACTACTACCACAGTCTTCTTTCCCTTTACAAATAGTTTTCCATTCTTCAGATAAATTGATGTCATGTCTCCTCTCCTCAAATCCCTGAACAAGTCACATCAGACCCTCTATAATCTTTTTCTTACCCCATTGACTTCATCACTAGATCCTTTCTTCTTCTCTACATGCTCAAACTATGTTCCAGACATAATGAACAAGTTCCTGTTCCTAAAAGCATCATACTTTATCTGTCTTCTAGAACCTCACACCTGCTCTTCCCTCCTTCTGGAGGAATACCCTCCCACGACTTCTCCTGGCTAAGCTCTATTCACCCTTCAGGTGAAGGCACTTTCTCTGAGAATCTCTCATCCCCGCTAAACTAGGTTAGTTTACTATGTGCTGCCAGAGCCCACTGAATCCCTACTATCATAAAAACTGTACATTTTGCTGAGATTTGTTTTATCATCTGTATCCCCAGTACACTGAGAGCTCCAATTGTAAGGACTGAGGTACTAGATAAATGCAAATACTTTCCTATTTATATACCAGGTTAAAGATAGATGAAAGAACACAGCTTAAAGACTCAAAATTTTATTGATTGGGACATGATAGAGGGTCTTTCTTCATATATAACATATTAAGATTTAATTCAGGATTATGAAAAAAAATGTAAATAGACTTGGACAGCAAGTGCTCTTGGGCAGCAAAGTATTGATATTCCTGGGATGGGTTTCCTTGCTCTAAACAGAATGCATCCAGGACTGGGTTAATTCCTAAAATGCCCACTAGGGATTGTGATGCCATCGCTGATACCACCTACTAAGAATGATTTTGCAGTCCATTTATCTTTTGTAACACCCAAGAAATGAGGTCTAAGTTTGAGTGCATAGACAAAAGGAAAAGAGAATTGATACCAACTCTGTTCCAAGTCCTCTATGCCCTCAGCACTGGCCCCAAAGAATTCTAAACTTCTAGAGGTCCTGCCTGCTTTTTCACACTGCTGTGTAGGATTACACAGGGGCAGGGTGTTAAGTCTTCTTGGACCATGGATGGACATTTTGGTTCCCTATGTTTACTATCCTGGGAAGAGGTGGAGCACTGAGTTCACTGTAAGATATTGTCAGCCCTGTTCTTCTTCATCTTAACGTGAATCATGATCTTTGGAGTAATAGGAGACTGAATTTCTATATCCAACCCATCACATTCTAGCCCTTTGATCCATTCCATTGATTTCAGGTAAATTTGAGACACTTTGAGTACTTTTTAGAGATTGAGTTGTGGGAGCAGCTTTCCCTTCTCCATGGTGAGGATGAGTTTATCCATGATTTGAAACTGCAAACTCTCAGGTTTTTGGTAGTGATGGGGAGTGGGGGACTGAGGGACTTTCCTAGGCCATTTGGAGTCAACCTGCATTAGGGAATTGGTCTAGCAATGGAACCTAGAAAAGATATGAACTGTGCAGTAGGTGTAAATTGTGTTCTTTGCCTCACATAATCTGGTAATCTTCAATAAAATCTCATCAAAAGTTACGGCCTTGTCTCTGGAGTACTGTAGGAAATTAGGGATGGATGAGGGCACATTCTGGGGTAAAAAGGTAGAAGGGTGAGAACGGGGTTCCATTTCCTGAGTCCAGAGTGGTGGTGTCCTTGTTTACCAGTTGAAAATCACTGTCCCCAGAAGAGCACATGAGGGTCAGAGGCTACAGACATGGTAGCTTGCTGAGGATTCAGAAAAGACAGAGGGAACTTTCTGGAAAACAAGGTAGTAGCAGGCCTACTTTTAGCCAATACATTGCAATGTGTAATTTAACAAAGGGGCACTCCCTCTGAATTGATACTTCCCCCTCCCCTGCCAGCCTCAGTGCTTGGTGAGTAGGAAGTTTGTGTGGGAATTAGAAGAAAAACCAAACCAAACCAAACCAAGCCTATTCTTCCCTACATCAGGACTTGGTAGAGAGCTTGATCTGGATTTGACACCCAAGTTTTGTGCCATGCTTGCCGCACTTGTGCAGGAAAGAAGTAGCACAAATTCCATGATGGCCCTGAGCATTAGCCTAAAAAACTGAGGAACAGCAAGGTGCCTGTGTGGTGCGTGCTTAACAAAAGGGGTCATGGATTTTGGGAAATATTCTGGAGGAAGGGGCTCACCTGTGCCATCTGTGTCTGGGTTACATATGTTTATATTTGAAAAGAAAAAGGCTGGAATACACACACACACACACACACACATATTTTTTGAACTTGGTTATTCTGTGTAGGGGGTCATGTGATTTTTGATTCATTTATTTTGGGGGGAATTTTACAAATTTTCTGAAATTAAGATGAATTAATTTTGTAATCAGGAAAACAATTCAATTTTTTTTAAGGTAAATTGTAGAATGGGGAGTGGAACCTAAGCTTATGTCCACCACTGGGGTTCCAAACTTTCTGGTCATGTCTGACATACTGATGCGACTAAAAGTCTTTTTACATGTAGAACTGGGAGACCTCCAAGGAAAGAATTCACACTAAGGGAAGAGCAAGTCTGCCAACATGTCAGCTCGGGAACAAAACCTAGGTTTTTGGAGGGGAGGAGAGAGTCTGGCAACTGGGCTGTAGATTAATGTTCCAACCAAACTTCTCTACTTAAGTCTTAGGGTTAGAGGGGGTCCTAAAAGTAAACTCTGAAGAATTTTTTTTCAATTTTTATTATGGAAAATTTCAAACATATACAAAAGTATAGAGAATAGAATAATGAACTCCCAAATATCCATCATGCAGCTTCAATAATTATCAATTTATCACCAATTTCAACTATATGCTCACTTACTCCACCCTCAGATTATTTTGAAGCAAGTATCAGTAGCATATCACTTCATGTGTCAAACTTACAGTACATTTCTCTAAAAGATAAGAATAAAAAAAAACATAACCACAGTACCATATCACACCTAAAAAACCCCAATATGTTGGGGAGGTGTGTTTTTATTTCAAATTCTGTAAAGGTTGGGGGAACAATTAATAAATAAATATATTTCACTGTTAACATGAGGAAGGGTGTAACACTCAAATGGAGCCCATTTTTTTCCTGATGTAATTGCTTTACAATGCAAAAGAAAGAAAACTACCATATTAAAGCCACTTTAGGGCCTTTGTAGGGAGCTGGGGAAGAGTGCTGACATCACAAACCCCATGGCAGAACTCCATAAAACTTCCTCTAAACACCTTTGTCATTTTCTTAAAGTTGATCTCCTGGAGGTAGCTGACCCAAGTCCTCTCTAAATCTTTCATTTTCGGCTCCCCCCCAACAGAAGTTTTTTTTCCCCCCAATGCCTTTGCCAAGTGACAACAATTTAGTTGTCTTTCAGTCCTCTGCATTCTCACATGCAGAAACCAGGGGGGATGAGGAGCTAGCTGATGTATTGGAAAAGGGGAGGAAAACTGTGGCTAACTGAATCACTAAGAGATGCAAAAGAAACCTAGGCAAGCTAAGAGGCATGATTAACTTTGGAAACTGCCTATAGCAGTCTTTTTGCCTCTGGCATCAAATAATACAGTATACTGAATCTGAAAAATAAGAAAAACCATCTTTTCTTCAAAGAGATGTTAAGATTACATGGAAGAGGTGGTTAGGGCAGTGCAAAAACATTAAATTTGTTATTTGTATATCATTTTAAAATTTTATAAAAAGCACATTATCTTATGTTCATTGTATTTATTTTTATAGTTACTTTTATAGCAAGTGATATTTTTGAATAAAATTTTAAGCAAATTAACAACAGTACAAAAACACTGAAGTTGTTACATAAAGGACTGATTCTACAGAATGTTGCCTTAAGTGATGGGTAATCTTAAAACTGTGCTAGCCACTGTGTGGTATGCCTTAGAAATATGAGTAATAATTCTTGTCCTTGAATATCTTACAACTGCCTTGAAAAGTTTCTGAAACACCTGATACAGAAAAGCCACACACGTGGTGCCTGGACAGCATATACTCTACTAGCACCAGATTGGAAGGGGAACGTTTTGCCATGTAGTGATTATAAAATATGAGTTGAATCAAAGAACCTTCAGTGATGCCAACCATATTTCAAGTAGTGTCTAAGATGCAGAATATGCAAAGAGTAAGGAAGTGTGGTCCTTGCTCTCAAGGATATCATAGTCTAATGGAGAAGGCAGACATATCCAAAAAGCACAATAAAAGGCTACGGGTGCTGAATAAGAGTCTGTTCACATACAATAGTACAATCACCAGGGCAAGAGGAGTCAGTGGAATAGACAGGGAAGGAGTGTCCCAAGATGTAGGAGGAAAACCAGATGAGCTGTCTCCTTGGAAGCATGGAAGTGCTCACCTATACTTGCCAATTCCATTCATCAGTGGTTCACATCAATGACTCTTTCAAAGCAATCCTGGATATCTTTGCTGTTCATCTGGAGAAACAAACCAACATACAATTAGCAGGCTCATACTAATTTAACAATTCTTCCAATTGATAAATTTACAAAAGGTTTATTATCTGTATCACTCACTTTGCATTTGGAAAGCCTTCACAGAATTATCTAATGCAGATGCAATGTGAGTCTGGATCAGCAGCTGAGGGAGTTACAGGTCAGTATATGTTACAAAACAAAGAAGTCAGGAAAGCAGTGATACCAGAAGTTTTGCAAAGGGGGAGTGGTCATCTAAGACATAAAAAAGTCCTAAATTCCATGTTCTGGACTCTAAGCTTATGGCAATTATTCAGGCTGGTTCCTATCCATCAAAAAGTTTGTTGTCTACTGGCCACACAGCCATGCAAATAGAGAAGTACAATAAATTGTGAGAACCATGACACACACAGAAGAGGGTACGTTGACCCAGGTGGTCAGAAAAGGCTTCTCGTAGAAGTTTATGCAGTAACTATTTTTATTATCTTCAATTTTATATTAAAAAACCCTGAGCATGAGATAGTTAGATAACTTGGCTGAAGTTACAGAATTAACAAAAACTGGAAGCAGTTTTCAACCCTAGGTCTGTTTGACTTCAAAGCCCAATGTAGTTTGATGTATCACATCAAACTCTCATAAAAATGTCAAGTTTTATTTCAGTCACCATAGTGACTTTTCCATTTCTCATAATGCTGTTTGCCCATAAAATCTGTTAAATACAGTGTAACAGTTTGTCAGGAGACAACTACCAGGAAAATACTGATGAAACTGTGGTAGTGCCTGGTGGCTTCCCCATATGGGACGCCTGGAAGTAAAAGCTCTGCCCCCCAAATATACATTATTTGTGTGTGTGTACATATACAGACACAATTTCTTGAAAAAAATTTATACTTTATAGACATAGCAATAATTATTTCTAGTGTTTCTATGTATCTACATTAATCTTTAATGTTTTCTCTCTATACATTAAAATAATAAAGTATTTGAGCAGCTGAAAATATATGCTGTTTATTAAACATGCAGAAAATAAATCTGATTCATTTCTGCAAACTTCAATTATCTATGGAGAGTACCCTTTCTCCGTTTTTACCAAGGGGAGGGCTGAAAAACCAAACAAACAACATATAAGTGACTTTTTAATACTCTTACAAGGAAAAAGAATCCCAACTGTACATCAATCTTTGGAGCACTGAGGTGGTAGAAATTTTCTGTATATGACCTCTGCTCACCTGTTTAGCCTGAAACACTTGGTCTTAAAGAGAAAAAACGAAATCTCCTTGGAGCTTTAAACTATTTTAGGCTAGGTTCCAGAGAATATTTCACAAAAACTACTTAAATGAACCTAACGGTCAATCCTTAAAAATAGCATGACAGGGCTTCCCTGGTGGCGCAGTGGTTGAGAGTCCGCCTGCCGATGCAGGGGACACAGGCTCTTGCCCCGGTCCGGGAAGATCCCACATGCTGCGGAGCAGCTGGGCCCGTGAGCCATGGCCGCTGAGCCTGCGCGTCTGGTGCCTGTGCTCCACAACGGGAGAGGCCACAAGAGTGAGAGGCCCACGTACCGCAAAAAAGAAAAAAAAAATAGCATGATATATGCTAAATGTTTCTGGCAAAAAACAACGACAAAAAAAAAAAAAACAACCAAAAAAACAAACCCACAACATATTTATAGGCTAAATTCTTTATAACAGGTTAATATGAATATTGTACATTTTTGCCTTTGTCAGATACTTAATTTAAGAACCAAATAAGATGATGCATTATTACCTCTAAGAATAACAAGTTATGGCTCCAAAGTATTTGTGACAGCATTTCAGGTGGAAGGGGTTTTTATCTGCAAAAATATCTGTAAAATAAGAACCCAGTATATCTGCTGTGTTAATGTTAATGTAGAATTTAAGAATCTTCTTGAATAACTAGGTTATTGGGGGAAAATACCTTTGGGTCTATTTGAGATTGAATGAATAGTAAAAGTCAGATTGTTTGGAATTAAAAATATGTACTCAAATATATATTCGATATATATCACTTTTGCAGAGAAAAACAGAAAAATACACAATAACCATAATTAATCAAATGATATAATACAGATAATAAAACTGTCATTGGTTTTAAAAACCCACTCATTTTTTAGTTTACTTTGATAGCCATTAGTACCGAAAATGTTTTGTGAACTGAAACTTGTACATTGTTTATCTGTGCTTGAAGGTGTAATACGATTTGTTTTCAAAAGAGCGGTACTGAATTTCTTTAGAAAGTGGAACAGAACCCACTTTTTAGAAGCAATCATATAAGCATGTTACCAATTTGTAGAATTAAAATGCAACCAAAGAGAGAAAAATATGAGTATTTTGAGGAACAAAATACATATAGCACACAAGGGGGCAGCACAAAAGAGTATGTGTTCTAAAATTCAATATAAAGTTCAAAAGCAGAACTTAAAAGATAGGAGGGGTAGTACTGATTAGGAAGAGGAATGCAATGGGCTTTTGAGTTACAGGTAATATTAATTTCTGGATCTGAACTCTGGTTACATGTATGTGCTCACTATATAAAGATTCATTAAGCTGTAAAGATTTGTCAACTGTTCTGTATGTATGCTGCACAACAGTAAGCTATGAATTAATTTAAGAAAGGTAACTTCCATTAAATCTTCAGCAGTAATTGTGTTTAAAAACAGGTTACTTTGAGGACTAACAAAATGTTTTAAACAACCATTATTTTCTACCTTATTTATTTACTAGAAGGATGTTTTAAAAATGCTTAAGCGTTATATAAGCAATGACCTTTCCACCCTGATGTCCTCTTCAGAAAGTAGATTTTCCCACTACCTAACTCCCGACATGGCTAGAGGAATAAAGGTAGTTCCAGAAGACAGACCTATGCACCTTAGATAGGATCCCTGATTTCAAACAAGTACTGATGCAAATGTAAGAGCTTTTAATTTGGTAGCTTTTAAGTCTGTCATGTGACACAAAACCTTTATCCTAAATCTTCACGAGAGATTGTTCAGGCGTCCTGACAGTTTGAGGATTCTGTAGCAGCTGAATATCAAGAAGGCTAACTCACTGAACTGGGATGTAATTACCATATAATATTCCATTCTTTTGGCTACTGGTATTCCGACAAGTTTAAGTGGACTATCATGAATTCAAATATGTGAACTAACTTTCTTTCAAAGACTAGTTTATAATGAGAGAACCATGTTGTTCTAGGGCACTGAGAAAGGAGCAATGGCAGTTGAAAGTTGAGCACGCTAAATCACACTCAGAATACAGTTTTCATAATATGTACATATCAGGATATGTACATAACAATACCTTCCCGAGAGGGTCTTTATTCTATAAAATAATATTTTGCTAAGCTACATTCAGGCTCAATGGAAAATGGCCATTTCAAGTAAGAAGTAAAAAACTACCAGTTGTGAAAATGTTCTGAAAATTGAATTATCAACATATGAATTAAGCAATTTCTGAAAAAGGCAAATTAGATCACATATCTGAAGATAAAATTATTGTTCAGTGTGGAAAGAGCACATGATGTAAAATTCCTTAAATAGTTCTTTGAAATTCAACACTGGTCTTCAAACCAATCCCCATCACAGAAGGGCTTGCTGACAAGAGCTAATGCTGTGAATGAGAAAACAACTTAAGAGAAAAAGTTAATGAAGTTGCCATACAACCAAGGTGATCAGATTTTAAAGGCCTTCACTACAAAAAACCCACAAGACTGGTACCAAAAGTGCACATACGCACACAGACACACGCAGACACACACGGACACACACACACGTGTGAACTGTAAAGAAAAAACAAAACCACAACACGTATACACGTGTACACACACACACCCGCCCCCCAAAGACTGGGTCAGCAGTTAAGGCACCTTTATAAAAAACAAACAAACAAACAAACAAACCAAAAAATCCCATGTGGCTTTGGCTTTCCGAAATGTGTTACAGTGCTACCAAGAAGCGATTCTGAAAGCATCTGAAAACGTGCAAAATGTCTGAAAACAGTGCCTGGCAACTGAGACAGTTTGCAAGCGTGATTCAGAGGTCTGCCAAGGAAACAAAA
Source organism: Lagenorhynchus albirostris (assembly GCF_949774975.1). Taxonomy (NCBI): domain Eukaryota; kingdom Metazoa; phylum Chordata; class Mammalia; order Artiodactyla; family Delphinidae; genus Lagenorhynchus; species Lagenorhynchus albirostris. Next base: position 87,536,364 of record NC_083116.1, on the reverse strand, counting down.
GAAGCCTCCCTCCTCCCGGTGAGACCTCACACGGCACCAGGGGCGCTCCGGGCACTATTTACTGTCAGGTAGGTGGAAAGCAAGAGTCTGTGCAGGAGCGGTACATACTAGGGATCGCTCTCTGGCGGGGACGGGGCCATGGAGTTTCCACTGGTTGGGGAACCGCCCAGCTTTAGTTTTTGCAGATATTCGGCATGCACGGGCTTGTGGCACTGGAGAACCTTGATCGCATCTTCGACTTTGAACCACTCTCGCTTCCTCCCAATGCTAACCGAATCTTCCCAATCCTCCAGAATCTCAGTGACAGTCAGTACATACACGTACGTTCTGTGCTTGCGATCTTGGTTCTGCTCGAAAATGCCCAGGAGCCGGCCCAACTTCCCCTTGACTCCCGCCTCTTCGTACACCTCGCGGACTGCAGCACCGCCCGGCTCCTCCTCGGGCTCCATGCCCCCGCCCGGCACGATCCAGCGGTCCGGGTACCGACTGCTACTCACTAACAGCACCTCGTCTTCGCGCTCGCTCCGGAAGCACAGGCACGCCGCCCGCTTCTTGAACCCCTCCGGGTCGTAGGTCCGCGTCTGGTTCGGCTTGCACTTCATCCTCGAGGCCGCTCGCCGCTGCTCGGGTCCCCGCTGCCGCCGCCACCGGGACGAGGGACTCCGAGGTGCTGCCGAGAGAAAGGGCCGCGGCGAGGGGCGGCGAGAGAGACGCGCCTCAGCCCGCGAGCCCCGGGCGCTCGGGGAAGATGAGGCGGGGGCGGGGACGGAGGCGGGGGCGCGCGAGGTACGTCAGTCGGTCCGTCCCCCCGCGCGGCCGGGGGGTCCCGGGCGCAGACGCCTGAGTGGAGGAGGCGCCACCGCCCCCGCCCCCATCCCCGCCTCCGCCCCGGAGCCCGCCACTCTGCGCGGAGCCCACCCGCGTCTCCGGTGCGCGTCCGCGTCCCTCCCTCCTCAGCCGACGGGGCCGGGGTTGAGCGAGGTGAGGCGCATTCGCGGGCGCGTCCGCGTCCCCGGGCACGTGCGCGTTCCCGTCGGAGGGCGGGGGGCGGGGGTCTCGTGGCTCCCGCGGCGCGCGGCGCCTGGGGCGCACTGCGCAGGCGCCCCGCACCTCCGGGCTGGGAATCTGCAGCCCCCGGGGTGAAATGCACCGCCTTGTGACCTGGGCCAAGCTTGCTTCCACGTGTGCCTTCGAGCCAGACGTGGCTGTGGCGCGGCCGGACGTTTCTCCTCACCCTCCCCACCAGGTTGCAGGAAACACACACGCAATCGTTTTACACACAGGACGGACGGTCAAGTGCGTGTGGTCCTCGTCATCACCCATAAGGTAGAGTGCCGGCTTACTTACAGGAAGGCCCCGGTTTTGTCAAGACGATCCTCGGTATTCTTGACAAAACAGTACCTAATCTTTGCTGAGTCATATCATGCAGTTTTGTTTCTTCAGCAGGTTCTTCACCTTGCCAGGCATCTTGGCACAGCCCATAAGTGAACACCTTTCTTGAACCCCTATTGACATCTTACCCAACCTCTGGTCCTCGGTTTGCTCAGCAGTAAACTCCTCACCTACTTGGTTCAGACCTTTGCACTTTGGGTCATGTTCACCCAACAGCTGGAGAACCACCCAAAGCAGTGTTTTATTAAATCCCAGGAATCTCTCCCCTCCACACACTCCACCCTTGTCTCTCTTTCTCATTGAGAAGTACTGGTTGAGGCTTTGGGAAACATGCCTCTGGCAATCCCTTCATATTTTGCATGTTGATTTTTAGAAGCCTCCTGGCCAGGGACTCCAGCAAGGCCACTTGGTGCTCTCTCCCCTCTGTCTGGTCATCCTGTCCCCTTGGCCAAGAAGTGGCCCTCCCACAGCCCCAGATGTAACAGCCTAAAGCCTTCCCCCTCCTTCGTATTTTTTCTTATTGTTTCCCTGCTCTCACAGTAACCTGTGGAGAAGACCTCTGATATCCCCTCCCTTTTGCCTTATTGCAACCTAGGCATCTTTGTCTCTCTCTTACCCACAGACCGTCTGCTGGCATCAGGCAAGCAGGGTCACAACACCTCACTTTTCCAGTGAAATAATCCATTCATCAAGGAGAAATTGAATCGGAAAGGTATGTGGAAAATGGTTACGAAACATACAGTCCGGTTTTTAAATAACAAGTTAGTTCAGCTTGCCAGTTCAGCTTGTTCCACGCCGTGTGTATCCAAATAGCTCATAAAATTGATTCTGTTCCTGGTGGCAAGACTACCCTCAATATCTAGAAGTATAATAAGACAAAAATATATGGGCATAATATAATAAAACTGTATGAAGAAAATGGTAAAATGGAGAAATGAAGAGAATGACCTCAACCAATAGCGATACTAGTGCTAATGACCACATTTTACCGATATATGGATGATCAAGGAACATTTGGAGGAAGGCAACATACCGTGATTAAAAACAAACTAGGAGGACTTCCCTGGTGGCCCAGTGGTTAAGACTCTGCGCTTCAATGCAGGGGGCACGGGTTGGATCCCTGGCTGGGGAACTGCCTCACGCCGCGAGGTGTGGACAAAACAAACAAACAAACAAAACACAACAAAAAAAACCCCAAAACACTAGGAAAATAGATTTCAGCACAGGCTGTATACCTCAGTGTGCCCATACTCACAAATAAATGATGTTAAACAACTAGAAACAAAATCCATTATAGTCAGGATCTAGGCAAATATACCAATTATCACCCATATTATTACATATCATTTTAGATTTTCTTTCCCGTGCAATGAGATTGTAAAGAGAAAAAAGCCTACCATTTTGATAAATAAGACAAAATTGTCATTCTTAGCAGATGGTAGGAATATATTCTTGGGAAACACCTAAGAAACGATGTAAAAATAAATTTCTTTAGGGCTTCCCTGGTGGCGCAGTGGTTGGGAATCCGCCTGCCGATGCAGGGGACACGGGTTCGTGACCCGGTCCGGGAGGATCCCACATGCCGCGGAGCGGCTGGGCCCGTGGGCCATGGCCGCTGAGACTGCGCGTCCGGAGCCTGTGCTCCGCAGCGGGAGGGGCCACAATGGTGAGAGGCCCGTGTACGGCAAAAATAAATAAATAAAAATAAATAAAAAATAAATTTCTTTAAATGGTAGACGTTAATAAACATTAACATTTAAAATCCCAAGAGCTTTCATGTATGCCAGCAATAACCCTGTAGAAAATATAATGTGGAAACGATGACATCACAGTAGCAATATCAACCACTACAAAGTAAACGAAATACCGAGGGATCCTAAAAAATATGGTTAGGGCATTGTAGTAGAAAATGATAAAACTTGTACTCAACTCTAAAAGATATTTGAATTAATCAAGAGGAACTTTAGCAAAGCTGGGAGATTGGACTGGTGTCTGCAGGGAGGTGTGGACCAAACAGGCCCCAGCCACATCACCAGTCTGCTTCACAGTTACCAGGTAGTATGTCCTTGTCTCACCAGAGGTGCCGTTTTATAGTCTGCTGCATCACTCCCACATCAGATTATACCTATGCAATATGTCTGTGCTGGGGGTGGGGCATATTTATTGGAAGGGGGAGGAGAAGCAACATTATAATATGGAAGGAGATAGAGACTGAATTCCTACTGGCAAAGTCATAACATGTTCCTGGATAAAGAGATCCACAGGTTGTAGGTTTAGTGCAATGCCAAGGAAGTTTCCAAATTAGTTTTTTTCCAAATTTCATAAAATAATTTTATTTTCCACCTGTTAAAACAATAGGGCAAGACAGTTTTAACTTTTTCTAAAGAAGAGTAGAAATCTTTTTTGGGAGACTAGCACTCTGCTGTCTGGTTTATCTATAGTTCATTGTTTCTCCACTGATGAACAGGGTTGTTTCATGAGCCACTGTGGTAGCAGACTGTTACAGCAACAGCTGTGATACGTGCATGCCTCCCACATTGTCCTTGGCCTTGGCACGGAGCTTGCTTTGTGCCATGGGACCATAGCAAGTGTGAAGCAAGCAGAGAATTGAAAAGTGCCTGTGCACTGGGGTTTGCCCTCTCTTGCTGCTCTTGAAACAAGATGACAACAATGTGAAGAAGCCTGGGCTAGGTGAATGATGAGAGATCCACAGTCCATGCATCGCCTTCACCCCACCTTACAGTGGATCCTTTGCCAGAAATGTAGGTGAGACCATCCTAGACCATACAGCCCGCAGCAGAGCCAGTTAGCCGATAGAGCACTGACCACGGATGCATAAGTAAGCCCTCTGAGAAGAGCAGAAGGACCAGTCACCCGAGCCCAGCTGAAGTCGTTGGGCTGCAGAATTATGAGCAAAAGAATCAGTTGTTGTTTAAAGCCACTAAAATTTGGGGTGGTTTCTTATACATCAAGAGCTAGCTGACACCACCATTAACTGCCATCCATCAAAATCCAACCAAAAATAAAGCAAGTATGTTTCCCAGTAGAAATTCCACCTCTTCTTGAAGAGGTTGCCATTGAACTTTCCCTGGAGTCAGAAGGAGAGGGATGAAGTTAAGACATGTAATATTTGTACGTGTCAGTCTTTGTGCCAGACCCTGTGTTGAGCCCTGTATCCTGTTTAACTGACAGCCCATTAAATCCTAAGGAGACAGTTATTATTTCCGTTTCATAGAAGAGAAGGCTTAGAGTGGAGTTAGTATTTGAATTCAAGTCTTCATGTCTCTATAGCTGTGCTCTCACAAAGTCACCATGTCTTGTCAAAAGGATTCTTTTTATCAAGAGCTACGGTTTGTTGTGGCATTTAAAAAAATTTATTTTATTGAAGTGTAGTTGATTTACAACGTTGTATTCATTTCTACTGTATAGCAAAGTGATTCAGTTATACATATGTATACATTCTTTTTCATGTTCTTTTCCATTATGGTTTATCACAGGATATTGAGTATAGATCCCTGCGCTGTACAGTAGAACCTTGCTGTTTATCCATTCTATATATAATACTTTGCATCTGCTAATCCCAAACTCCCAATCCATCCCTCTCCCAGCCTCCTCCCCCTTGGCAACCACGAGGCTGCTCTCTATGTCTGTGAGTCCTTTTCTGTTTCGTAGATAAGTTCATTCGCGTCATATTTTAGATTTCACATATAAGTGATATCACATGGTATTTGCCTTTCTCTATCTGACTTCCTTCACTTAGTATGATAATCTCTAGGCCCATCCATGTTGCGGCAAGTGGCATTATTGCATTCTCTTTTGTGGCTGAGTAGTGTTCCATTGTATATAGGAACCACATCATCTTTATGCATTCCTCTGTCGATGGACATTTAGGTTGTTTCCATGTCTTGGCTGTTGTGAAGAGTGCTGCAGTGAACACTGGGGTGCATGTATCTTTTCAAGTTATGTTTTTCTCCAGATATATGCCTGGGAGTGGGATTGCAGGATCATATGGCAACTCTGTTTTTAGTTTTTTTGAGGAACCTCCATACCGTTTTCCACAGTGGCTCCACCAGTTTACATTCTGTTGTGGCATTTTTGGATGACGTTCAGAGTTGACTTCTTAGGTAAGGTGTTCATTTGCTAAGGGTCACTGAGTTCAAAGGAAGCTATTTCCGCTCTGGATGTTCTTCTCCTGAGAAATATAGTGAAAAGCCCACCTGAGGGCCCATCTCACTCCCACCAATGAAGGATGTCACCTTGACACGTTACTTAACAACTTGAAGTTCAATTTCCCCTGCAAGCATAAAATGGAATTAGTGTTACAGAGAAGAAGGCGTTCTATTTTGTCATCATCCTGGGCATTGATTTTGATTTGTCGAGGGTCCGCTTTATGCATGTAATATTTATTTACCAGCAAAATTGAAAAATGAGTATCAAAATCTCCTTTCAACAGATTAAGAGACAGGCTGAGATGGGTTTAAGGAGGTGAGGCAGCAAGTGATGGAGCTGAGTCACACGCTGGTCTGCCTGACACCAAAGGTAATCTTCCCTTCACTATGACAGATTTCGCACGTGTTGAGAGTTGCTGAGATACACACACAGTGCATGTCATTCCTTGTGGCGCAGACTTCCTCCGCTCTCATTTTTTTCTGCCTGGGAGATCTGGGCAGCCAGGAGAACACAGCTTCTATGTAATGTTCTAAAACTGAGAGGATCTGCTCTGAGCGCAACTAGTCTGGGATACATATTTCCACATGTTTTCTGATTTAGGAAAGAGCAGGCAGATTGGAAAGTGACAGCAACATTAGAAGCATGGTCCTGGGAAGTTGGGTGCCTTTCTTGGTGAGATGGGCATGGAACCTAGAGCTGCCTCTTTTGTGATTAATTTTAAGTGGAATGCAATTCTAAGAGGGAGGACCTCTCCAGAACAGCTGTCACCGCAGATGGAGAACGTTACAGACCTTCTGAGAGCCTTGTGGTCTTCACAGCTGCACCCAGCTTTCAGGAGAGTGACCACACATACCTGAGAGGATTTCTAGACGTACTAAAGGGAAGCAGAGTCGGGAAATGTGATTTTAGTAGTAGTCAGTGAGTGGGAAAAAAATTGGTGTTTTGTAAACCAAATGCCCTAGAACTTAAGTCTGGCTCTCTCAGTAGCTGTGCAGCCTTAAGCAAGTGAATATCTTGGACCTTGATAGTTCTCATCTGTAAAATGGGGATAGTAAAAGTACCTAACTCATTAACTTCAACCCTCCCCCAAAGGCTTTCCTGACCATGTGTACTCACCCACCCCTTACACTGCGATTAAATGACCCTCCTCCATTTTACCGGGCTCCCTTGACTTTAATTCTGTCATGGCTCTAATCAAGGATCGAGCGCTGTGATGATCTGTCTGTATGTTTGTAAGAAATTGAAAGGCTAGGGTCCAGCCTGATACATACCTGTTCCCCCTGAGTCAGCACAGTGACCTGAGCTCGGCATCCAGCAGGGATTCAAAATACATTGATTGACTGAAAGAGTGTGACAGAGCCTACATGGATCATAAAGGATGGTTCTCATTGTACCTAATAATTGTTTATTACAAATATAAAATGAAAGACGAGTGAAGAGAGGCAACTCCACACATAGCTTTTCACGTGTGTGAAAAGGGAGGCTTCATCATGTTCCTTGGATAATCTGTTTTTCCTTGAAACACAGCAAGGGCTTCAGAGTGGGGCTACAGTAGGTAGTTCAGTAGAAACTTCTCAAATACAAAGGGATTGGAACAAAAAAATACCTCCCCATTTTTTTTTCTTTGCTTAATGGATGAACCATGGGGATGAATACAGGACTTGTAAGTTTGTGATTTTGTGAGTAACGGCACACGTGTGCACAGTCACGGGCGTGAGCCCAACGGTCAATGGAGGTCAAGTCCAGGTGAGTGTTTCCACTCTCTCGCAAAGAGGCAGCACTCCTTGATTTCTCCTGCTTCTTTGATCACTCCCTCTGGTCCCCTGACTGCTGTATCCCTGCTCTTCACTGATACTGTCCTCTGTACAGACCTCTAATTCAGCAACTAAACCCTTCCTAGCGCTGTTCCGTTCATGGCTCAGAGTCAAATGCGAAACCCTCAGAAAGGTGTACGAGGCCCTACAAGATCTGGCCCCATTTCCTCTCTGACTTTACCCCACCAGCCTCCCTTCAGTCACTCAGGTCCAGGACTCTGCAGTTTCTGGATCTTGTCAGCCAGGCTCCCTCCTCAGGGTCTTTGCTCTAGCTCTTCCCTTTGCCCGGATGCTCCTCACCCACATCTGCCTGGCTGACTTCCTCATTTCCCTGGAGGCCTTGCTCAGTTCTCGCCTTCTCAGTGAGGGCTAACCAGGCCACAGAACAGCATATTGCCAAGTGCACCCGTCTTTCCCACCCTCCACCCTATCCCTGATCCCCTTTGCCTTGGCCTAAATTGTCCTTTTGTTATAACACTTATCAACTAACAGACTCTGTTATTTACTTCTTTGTTATGTTTGTTGCTTATCTCTGTCCTCCCCCAGAGCTCCCAGCTGTGAGGTCCTTGGTCTTAGGGATCTTTGTCTCTTGCTCACTGGTCAATCTCCAGCAGCCCAAAACTTTGCTGAGCACACATTGTAGTCATGCAGAGGATATCTGTTGATGTAATGAGTGTGTCTGCCTCCCTTGGTACATTGTGATACCCTTGAGGGCAAGGGCCATGTTTCATTGGTCTTTGTCAGTCCATGATCCAGGACACTTTCTGATACAACTGGGAAGGCACTACGGAATATTCATTGAATTAATCAATCCGTTAATTAATTAATTTGTGAAAGCGATACTAACAGGGAAAACATTCTGTTTACAAACTGCAGTTATTCCAGTAGGTGCCATCTGTGTGAGCACCATGTCTGTATCAGCTGCCATGCAAACTCTGCTGGTCGGCGCGGCCAGATGTCTGACTCATTTTCCGTGGATCCCTCCTAGGCTCCAGCCCTGTGCTTACTACACAGCATGACTTAGGGTGGCGTTTCCAGACCTCAGGCCTTCGTCACCTAAATAGACTTTGCTTTATCTGCGCAGAACATGTACTAATTTACATAATATATTTTCTTCAAATAAAAGTGTATCTTTGAGAATAAAAGGTAATCATACAGTTAAACGTGGTGAACGCAAAAGAATGTAATGAGCTAGTTGAAATGAAAGTTGAGATTAATGTGAAGTAATAGTACATGCAGCGATGGGCACCAAGCTAGGCTCTTCATTGATCTTCTGTAGTTGAATCCTAGGACTACAGGATTTGTAGTTGAATTCCTTCAGAGGAAATATTGTCATTCCCACTTCGTAAGGGAGACTGTTGAGATGACGGACATTCTGTAAGTTGCCCACGATCTGGCAGTAGATAGCCCAAATGAGAGGGAAACTCGGGGCTCACCGATGATAACACCCCAGAAAGAGTGCAGCATAGGCAGACCCCCGCTTAATTTGCTCCCAGCAGTCCTGTCCGGTTCCCTTCCTTTTTTCACTGATCCAGCTCTCCAAAGCTTTCATCCCATCTCCTAACACTTGCAGAAGCTCTTCATCCCAGAGGTCTCGCCCCAGCTGCTTTGGCCAAATGTTGGTATATTCAACACTGATTCCTGCTGCGGCAGATGGAAGGTGACTATTCTGAGTCCTTGTGAAGGAACAAAGTAATTGTTGTTTACACTCCTTCATGACTTTTGATGATTGTGGATCCTGGGGAGGGTCCTTTGTTGCAGAGCTAGTTTCCTTGTGTGAGAATCCTGTTCTTGGCAGGATGCCCTTTTCTTCCACAAAGACATCCAACTGGCCCAGGAGGGAAGATCAGGAGTTTACTGATCAATGCTGCTGTGCACCCACAGGCCCAGGCACCGTGAGACCAGTTCCCTCAGAAGCAATACTACAGATTTCTCAGGGTTACCAAGCTGTTCTGCACATTTCGCAGGCTCCTTTGATGAAGACCACAAGCGAGGTATAGAATCAAAATTGGGATCAGGAAAACGGCCACATTCTCCCGGTACCCCCAGTAAAATCCACCTGTGCTGGGAAGGTGCACCATTAGTGAGCAGCATGGTAGGGTGGCTCTGACCAGGGGTTCTGAGCCGGGCATCATCCTCTGGAATTCGAGATTAGTAGGAAAACGGCTTTTCCTTTACTCTTTTCCCCCCATCTTCTCCTCGGGTGTTTATTATTTCAGGGCACATTGGAAAATCGGTGGTTTTCTTAGCAGTTTTCCCCAAATACGAGATCTCCTAGGAGAGGACACCAATTAGACTCTTAGTTTCTGAGCTTCGCTTTAACTTTGATCAGATAGCTTTTAGTACCAGCCTACGTCTCAAAGGAGGTATCCTTGATTTGTTGCTTCGGATGAACTTTCTGCTGTGTGTAATTCCCAAAATTCTTGTAAAGGAATCCTGTTTTTCTGTTGTTGCTTTTTCCTAACTACATATCAGAAGAGATGATAAAATCTCTTTGAGGGCCTACCATGTGTCAGGTATTTACATATCTCACTGACAATTTTCATAAAATCCCTGTGGCGTAAGTACCATTATTCCAGTTTCACAAATGAGGAAACCAAGGCCCAGGAGGGTAGATACCTTGCTCATCACAGAGCTAGGAAGTGGCAGAGCTGGGATTTAGGAGAACTGCTGTCACAATCCATTGTCTGCATATCTCCACATTTTTTTAAAGTTTTTGAAAAAAATTCCTGTGTTCTTGAGAGTCACCAATGTAAATTTTAAAATTCCACACCGTTGCTATGTCATCATTCTATTTATTTTTCGAGTTTTTCTCATGACAAATAGTACCTTCCTTTACAGAAAACATTAAGCTTATAACATTAGAGTTGGGGGTGGCAGACATGGAAAGGCTTACACATGGCTAAGTTCTGGGAATTGTTGCTTTTAGCCATATTGTGGGCTAAAGACCGTGCCACGTGCTGTGTAGAGGCACATGGACAAATGAACCAGATCTCGTCCTCCAACACCTCCTAGGTTCTAGAAGAGTTTGCATGATACTCAAAGACCACACACATGCTACCTATATAGAATGCATCTACTGTCCTACTCCCAGATTGCAAGTGGATGCTTTTGCTGTCAGAGTTTCAGTATGAAAGAAATGCCTTCAGCAAACCTTCAGCAATGCCTACCATGTTTCATGCAGTGTACGTCATACAGGATAAGCAAAGAGCAAAGAAAATATGGTACCAGCCCTTAAGGATCTCACAGGAAAACAAACATAAAAAAGAATGTAATTTCTGAATTAGAAGTATCCACGGAGTACATTTACAGTGCAAGAGAGGAAAAGAGGAAGAGGAGACACAGACTGGGGTGATAAAAAAAAAATAGAGGCAGTAGGATCAGGAGTCAGATCAGGGGAACTGAGACCTTGTGACTGTGAACATGAAGGCCTCTATCTGAAAATTCGACTGTTTGGGGGCTCATGGATGTGATTCCTTAATCCCGAATATTTGTGATTTTCAGCAAAACAAATAATCAAATTACCAGTCTTATATTCACTAATTAATTTCTGCAGTTAAATTTCTTTAAATGATTTTTATGCTTCAGTCACTTTTCACTTGCAAAGCCTAGGGGCTTTAAAAAGGCTCCCACCGGGCTTCCCTGGTGGCACAGTGGTTGAGAGTCCGCCTGCCGATGCAGGGGACACGGGTTCGTGCCCCGGTCTGGGAAGATCCCACATGCCGCGGAGCGGCTGGGCCCGTGAGCCATGGCCGCTGAGCCTGCGCGTCCGGAGCCTGTGCTCCGCAACTGGAGAGGCCACAACAGTGAGAGGCCCGCGTAATGCAAAAAAAAAAAAAAAAAAAAAAAAAGGCTCCCACCGTGAGGATATTTCAGAAACTGAGAGATTGTTAGAAAGGCCAACACTGATCACGAAGCCAGGAAGTCAGCAGTGCACTGGTACTAGAAGCTGCTGAATACAGGGAGCTGGTGTAAAAGTCAGAAAATGCGTATGTTCCACGTGCCGTGGTAGGCTCTGGGGTTAGAGGGATCAGGCAAGCTGATCCAGCTGTCTTCATACAGAAAATCACGCAGGCAGATCTTAAACCCAGTGGTCTGTAAAGATGTGTCAGGATTATCGAGGAGGCGTCTCACCTGCGCACACACGCGCGCACACACATACACACACTCACACACAGTTAATAACTTAGAATTCTGAAACACAGCTAGGATCACAGAGTGTTGGAGCCAGTCTGTCTACCTCTAAAGCCTCAAAGAATGTCTATGGCACCAAACCCTTTTTCATAAAACTTTATTTCCATTTAATTCAGAGCCACTACCTGCAGTTCCCCTGACTGTGCTTGCCTGCTGTTGCCCTGTAGGGAGCCTGGGAACTGAGTGTTCTGCTTTATCTGAAGTGCAGGGACTGAGTGGGCAGCTCCAGTGTCCAAGCCCTTCACACTGAGTATGGCCCTATCTTACCAGGACGTGCCCTCATGTTGCTGTCACACTGCAGGCTGTCTGTTCTTGCCTCTGTATTGCAGTTAATCTTCCACTACACTAGCGTTAGAATTCTCTGCCCTGCGACTTTGGTGGCGCTTATTTTAATTTGCACCTTAGAGGTTCATGTGGTTATGGCTGGGCCAGAAGTGATTCCTCACCCTCCCCAGTAGGTTGGATACTACAGAGAATTACCTTACGCACAACAGATTCAATATGCTAATGACCTGAATACCGGTGTGTCAGCTTTCTAGTGCTGCGTAACAAATTGCCACAAATTTGGCAGCTTAAACCAGCACGTATTTATTATTTCACGGTTTCCACAGGTAACACGTGTGGCATGCATCAAGTGAGTTCTCTGGTTAGGGTCTCACAAGGCTGAAATCAAGGTGTCAGTGGGCCTGGGACCTTACCTGGAGGCTCCGGGGAAAAAGCAGCTGCCAAGCTCATTCATCCAGGTGAGTGGCAGAATCCAGCTCCTGTGGTGGCAGGACTGAACTATGTCCTTGCAGGATGTCGTCAGGGCTGCTCTCAGATCCTAGAGGCTGCCTGTGTGTGGTTCCCTCCATCTTTAAGCAAACAGTGGTGTGTCAGATCCTCCTTGGGCTTCAGATCTCTGTTGCTTCCCTCTGCTGCAAGCCAGAGAGAACGGTCTGCTTTTAAAGGGCTCCTGTGGTTAGATTAGGCCCTTTTGGATAATCCAGGATAATCTCCTTATTTTAAGGTCAGGGGTTTAATAACCTCAATTACAACTGCAAAATCCTGTTAGCCATGCAGCATAGTGCAAATGTGCACGTGATTCCTCCTCTAATTCGCAATACCTGGGATTATGGTGGGATATGTTGGGAGACCAGTTTTAGAATTCTGCCTACCACAGCCTTTACTAACCATCAGATGATTATTTGTTAAAACCCTGTTTTGCGACCCTGATGGGGTATCTGTAATTCCTGTGATCATACTGCCCACTCTTTACTGAGTTCCATCATGTCATCATGTAGTTTTACTTGCACCAGGTGCTTGTGCCTTCCCAAGTGTATTGGTCAGGGTTCCAGAGGAACAGGACCAATAGGATATTTAGAGAGAGAGAGAGAGAGAGAGAGAGAGAGATTTTTTTTATTAGGAATTGGCTCCCATGTTTGTGGAGGCTGACAAGACCCAAGACCTGCACTTGGCAAGGTGGAGACCCAGGAGAGCTGATGGTGTAGTTCCAGTCCGAGTCCAAAGGCCTGAGAACCAGGAGAGCCAGTGGTGTAAGTTCCAGTCCCGAAGTTGCTGGCATCGTCTCAAGAAGATGCGCTTTTCCAGTTCAAGTCCGCAGGCAGGGAAAGACCGGTGTCCCCCCTCAAGCAGTCAGGCTTGAGTCCCTCCTGCTTGAGGGAAGGTCAGCTTTTTTTGTCCTATTCAGGCTTTCGAGTGATTGCCATGGGACACTCCCACTAGAGGGCCACCTGCTTTACTCAGTCTACCTATCCAAATGGTGATCTCATCTAAAACTCCCTCACAGACACACTCACAATAATGGTCGACCTAATATCTGGGCATCCTCCGTGGGCCAGTCACGTCGACACATAATATCACACATCACTCCAGGCACCTTGACACAGTCCATAATTTAACATTTATTTAAGAATTCCTATTCTATCTCAATTAACTGTTCGGTTTCCCAGCTTCGTCGCCTATAAGACGGAGTTGTGAATAATTTCACTTGGTTCGTTGCATTTAAACTAATTACCTTTAAGGTTATATGTGTGAAAGGGAAAAACGGATCAGGAAGCAGCTTACATTCTTTACCGTATAGGAGAATTCTGCATCATGTGGCATGCAGATTTAATAATACCTAATATTTATGAAATATTTACCATATTTAGCAAGTCCTTTTGTAAGCTCTTTAAATGCTTTACCTCATTTGTTCAGCAAAACACCATGAGATACATGCCATTGTTAGTCCCCTTTCCGTATGAAGAAACTGAAGCACAGAAGTTAAGTAATTTGTCCAAGATGACAGCTGGTAAGTGGCAGGCCCAGGATTGGAATCTATGGCTTCAGAACCAATGTCCCTAACTAATTAGTGTGACCATATAATTTGTCATCCACACCAGCATGAGAGCACTATTAAAAATTATACCTCAGTGGGCATAAAACAGGAAAGACTTACACGTATGAAGACACTGCTCACTCTGTTAGTGAACATTCTTTGGGTTGCAAGTAGCAGAAAATTCTTTCCTAGATTGGCTCAATTCAAAAGGAAGTTCATGATCTCAGAGTATTTGCAACATCAGCATCACTTTTCCTCCCTCTGCTCGATTATTCCTGTCAGCATTCAAACTGGTGTTGTTATTATTATTATTATTATTATTAAAAAACAAACACAAAACGACGTTCTTTTTGCCTCACTCCCTCTTACCTCCTATGGGGCCTTTTCTCCTCCCCTTGGTAGCAGACCTCCCATAAGGAGCGTCTACACTCGCTGTCTCCAGTTCCCCTCCTCCCATTCTGTCTTAATCTCACTCTGATCGAACAAGTACACCTTCACCTAAACTGCAACTGTTGCGGTCAACGTAAGAATGACATTGATATTTCTAAGTCAATGGCTGTGTCACAGTCCCCTCCTTAAGTGACCCGTCCATAATTTTGGACCCAGTTGATCCCTCCCTCCACCTGGAACTACTTTCTCCTCTGATGTATTATTCAGCATTCTCTAGAGACGTGGAAACAATAGGATATGTATACGGGAAGTGATTTATTAAAAGGAATTGTCTCACACAGTTGTGGAGGCTGAGAAGTCTCCCAGTCTGGTGCCTGCAAGCTGGAGACCCAGAAGAGCTGGTGGCCTAATTCAGTTTGACAGTGGCCCGAGGACCAAGAGAACCAACGATGTAGATTCCAGTCGGGGTCTGAAGACCTGAGAAACTGTAGTGCCGAGGACAGAAGAAGATCAATGTCCCAGTTCATTCAGTCAGGCAGGAAAGACTCAGTTTTTCCTTCCTCCACGTTTTGGTTCTGTTCAGGCCTCGAGGGATTGTTTGATGTCCACGTGTGCTGGGAAGGGCACACTGCTTTCCTGAGTCCACAGATTCAAATGTTAGTTTCACCTGGAAAGAGCCTTACGGACATACCCAGAGATGACGTTTAGCCAAATATTTGGACACCCCGTTATCCAGTCAAGTTGACACATACACACCTGCGTTCCAGGACAGTACTTTCCTGGTTGTTCTCTGATGTCATGCAGCTGTAGCTCCTCAGTCTTCTTGGCTGTTTCTCCTCCTGTTCCTGTGACCTCTTGATACCGACAAACCTCAGAACTGAATCCTTGTCCTCTTCTCCTCTCTACCTACACTCATTCCTTTCGTGATCTCATCCAGTACTGTGGCTTTCTATGCCATCTGGACCCTCTTCTTTCCCCAGTTTAGATATCCAACTTAGACTCCAGCGTCTGTTGCCACTGTCCACTTGGAAGTCCACGTGGATGTCTAATAGACATTAGATTTTAGCCCTGTAAAAACTGAACTTATTTCAAACAGTCGACTTCTGTTCTTTGTCATCTCAGTTAACATTATCCTTCTAACGACAGCCTCTTCAATAAGTGGTGCTGGGAAAACTGGACAGCTACATGGAAAAGAATGAAATGAGAACACTCCCTAAGACCATACACAAAAATAAACTCAAAATGGATTGAAGACCTAAATGTAAGGCCAGACACTATAAAACTCTTAGAGGAAAGCCTAGGCAGAACACTCTATGACATCAATCACAGCAGGATCCTTTTTGACCCACCTCCTAGAGGAATGGAAATAAAAACAAAAATAAACACATGGGACCTAACGAAACTTAAAAGCTTTTGCACGGCAAAAGAAACCATAAACAAGACGAAAAGACAACCCTCAGAATAGGAGAAAATATTTGCAAACGAAGCAACGGACAAAGGATTAATCTCTAAAACATACAAGCAGCTCATGCAGCTCAATATCAAAAAAAAACAAACAACCCAATCCAAAAAATGGGAGGAAGACCTAAATAGACATTTCTCCAAAGAAGACATACAGATTGCCAACAAACACATGAAAGGATGCTCACCATCAGTAATCGTTAGAGAAATGTGAGTGAAAACTACAATGAGGTATCACCTCACACCAGTCAGAATGGCCATCATCAAAATATCTACAAACGGGCTTCCCTGGTGGCACAGTGGTTGAGAGTCCGCCTGCCGATGCTGGGGACACGGGTTCGTGCCCCGGTCCGGGAAGATCCCACATGCCACGGAGCGGCTGGGCCCGTGAGCCATGGCCGCTGAGCCTGTGCGTCCGGAGCCTGTGCTCCGCAACGGGAGAGGCCACAACAGTGACAGGCCCGTGTACCGCAAAAAAAAAAAAAAAAAAAAAAAAAATTTACAAAATTAAATGCTGGAAAGGGTGTGGAGAAAAGGGAACCCTCTTGCACTGTTGGTGGGAATGTAAACTGATACAGCCACTATGGAGAACAGTATGGCGGTTCCTTAAAAAACTAAAAATAGAACTACCATACGACCTAGCAATCCCACTCCTGGGCGTATACCCTGAGAAAACCATAATTCAAAAAGAGTCGTGGCCCACAATGTTCATTGCAGCTCTATTTACAATAGCCAGGACATGGAAGCAGCCTAAGTGTCCATCGACAGATGAATGGATAAAGAAGATGTGGCACATATATACAATGGAATATTAGCCATAAAAAGAAGCGAAACTGAGTTATTTGTAGTGAGGTGCATGGACCTAGAGACTGTCATACAGAGTGAAGTAAGTCAGAAAGAGAAAAAAAAAATACCGTAGGCTAACACATATATATGGAATCTCCAAAAAAAAAAAAAAGAAGTGGTTCTGAAGAACCTATGGGCCAGAAAGGAATAAAGACACAGACGTAGAGCATGGACTTGAGGACACAGGGAAGGGGAAGCTGGGACGAAGTGAGAGAGTAGCACTGACATATGCACACTACCACATGTAAAATAGATAGCTAGTGGGAAGCAGCCGCATAGCGCAGGGAGATCAGCTCGGTGTTTTGTGACCACCTAGAGGGGATGGATAGGGAGGATGGGAGGGAGACGGAAGAGGGAGGAGATATGGGGATAGATGTATTATGTATAGCCGATTCACTTTGTTATACAGCAGAAACTAACACACCATCGTAAAGCAATTATACTCCTATAAAGATGTTGAGAACAAGCAACAGCAACAAAACAAGCAAACAGAAAAACACGTTATCCTTCTAGATGCTCACTTAGAAAGATTGGGGTCAGTCTTGCCATTATATCCATCCAGAAATCCTGTTGCTTCCATGGTCTAATGCCTCCTCCCGTGCTACCACTTGATTCTAAGCCACTACACTTTATTGCCTTAGAACAACAACAACTTGCAACACCTTTGAAGTATTTACGTGGTCTACCATTTTCTACAAGATTTGCTCTTGTGTTACTTCTCTGAAATCCAACTACACTACCACTAGATCCCTCCACACCTACCTTAACCCTAGTAGTTACACTTTAACTGAAGCCTCTTGCACTGGCTGTTCTCTGTGTTGCAAAGATTCTTCCTCCACATATTTAACAGCTCGCCCCGTCAACTCCTTCAAGACTTTACTCAAATATCACTTTCTGAGGAAGGCCTATCCTGACCGCTTCACAAAATTTCCAGTTTCTCAGCATTCCAGACCTAGTTTGCTTTTCATAACAGTGTAATCTTCCTACATACAGTATAATTTAATCATTTATTTTATTTATTGTTTATACAGTTACCCCAAAATATGAGTTCTATGAGGGCAGAGACAGATGTCTGTTTTGTTGACTACAGTATCTTCAGGGTCAACAGGAGTGCCTGGCAGTTAGCTGGCAGTCACTACCGTTTGGTCCATTTCCCAAATAGACTGGAAGTGCAAAGTAGGGTGGGTTCTAGACATGGCGAAGTCTAGCTCAGGGATGTCATCAAGGGTTCAGATACTTTCCCTCTCTTTTTCTCAGCCACCTCAGTGTCCTCATCATTCTGGTCCCCAGATGTCTGTAGCAGTTCAGGGCTCGTATCTAGGCATGGTAATATTTAGGCAAAAAGGGAAAATATCTTCCAGTGTTCCTTTTCAAAGAGAAAGAAAACTGACATGATACTTTCCAGAAGATATCCACCCGCATCGACCCAAACATATGAGACTGAATCTGGTCACATGACCAACCTAAAATCAGAGATTGTCAAGGATATTGGATGCATCGTGACCGGCTTAGATGAACATGAGATGATGAGGAGTTTATCACAGTGTTCCCTGAAACACATCTGTGCACTGGTGTGATAAGATGAGAGCGAGGTCGGGGGCGGGGCGGGGAGAGAGAGAGAGGAGAGAGAGAGAGAGAGGTTGTGTGTGTGTACTTGATAGGGGGCGGAATTCTGGTACTCAGTGGTTTCAGATTGTAAAGAAACAGATTATGGTAATTCAGGAGGCAGAAGATGGGGGAAAGTTGACGTCTTGCATACAAACTCCTGGTCTGTTAATGGCATGAGGCTAACATCATCTGATATGTCCATCTCATACTAGGTAATGCTTTGACAGAGGCACCAGAAACGCTCACAGTCAAGTTGGTAGAGACACTTTTACCCACACAGTGTTTAGATAGGCATTAAAAGTGTTTTATTTCATGGATGAGTAACCAACCCTTTCTGACTGATAACATCTTCACGTAGCCATGTTAATACCTTTATTCAAATCTCAAGGCTTCCCTGTCTTGGGACCTTCCTATTCTCTTTTGTTGGGTTCAGTTTTGAAATAATATATACGTGCATACAAGAGAAGCGTAAAACATATATACGGAGATTTATAATGAGGAATTATAACGTGAAAACCTATGTGACCACCACCCAGGACAATGAGTCAGATAGTATGAAAACCCCAGAGCCCCTGAGGCTTCCCTCCCTGACCACAACCGTGTGTCTCCTCAGTAGAGAAATCTGCCATCCTAATCGTTGTTCAGTATCTCTTTTCTTTTAATTCATTCATTCATTCATTCATTTTGGACTGCGTTGGGTCTTCGTTGCTGCGTGCGCGCTTCCTCTAGTTGCGGCGAGCGGGGGCCACTCTTCGTTGCGGTGCGCGGGCCTCTCATTGCGGTGGCTTCTCTTGTTGCGGAGCACGGGCTCTGGGCCCACGGGCTTCAGTAATTGTGGCACGCGGGCTCAGTAGTTGTGGCTCACGGGCTCTAGAGCGGAGGCTCCGTAGTTGTGGCATGCGGGCTTAGTTGCTCCGCGGCGTGTGAGATCTTCCCGGAACAGGGCTCAAACCCGTGTCCCCTGCCTTGACAGGCAGATTCTTAACCACTGCACCACCAGGGAAGTCCCCAGTATCTCTTCTTGTTGCTCATTGTAGCTTCACCTACCACCTATGTAAACTACACTAAACTATCTAGTTTCATTAAAGAACAAAAACAAAAAGCCCTTATGGCATCAGGCATCCCATGTCTGCTTTGAGTTTTTAGTGTACACTCAGAAAACCACCTCATGTAACTTGTGTCTAGAGGCTCCTTGAAATGTATAAAGAAATCCCTCTTCCCAGGTTAAAGGGACAAACCCTCTTCCCAAATATGTGCTTGGGGGTGAATTCAATGCCAGGGTATACATGAGAGCTAAACGGTGTTCTCTACCTCCAGTGAGTCTATAGTCTAGGTAGGAGGATGGTGCTTACCGACGCTGTGCACTGGCAGAGCTGAAGACAGCTCAGGTTAGCAGCAAGGCCATGGGTGAGATATTCTCTGTGCCGCCTCTCCCTAGTTTGTGATTTGGGGCGAGGCTCTCTACCTCTCTGAGCCTGTGTACTTACTTCTTAAAGAGAGATTTAAAACCTGCTCCCCAGGGTTGCCATGTGTGGAAGTTTGTAGCTCTCTGCTGTAACCCACTGCACTGCTCCGAAGGAAGGGTGAACAATATTTCGGTTCTCCCTGAACAGTCTACACGGCATACATACGAGCCTAGTGACTTTAGTACCTACTAGGTGTTAATGTGAGGATTTCTGTGGCCCCAGGAACACACCAAGGCAGCTAAGTGGAGTGGTAGGAGGCTGGACATTAAGATCAGAAATATCGGGCTTAATGATGATAATCATGGTGAAAGCTAACTTGCATTGTGCACTGTAAGCCCCCACAGGCACAGGGAGTGTGCCTCGTAGCGGGCACCTCAGTGACACAGTAAGTTCTGAGTACTGAGACTAGAAGCGTCTAGGTTAATGATGTACTTTACTTTTTAAAGAATCAAAAATGTTAGAGAGGCTTAAGTTCTGTTGAGTATTCCCTGCGTCCAATCTATTGCTCAAAACATATTATATGCACCATCTCATTTAATCCTTACCATGGCCTGAGGAGGTAGGTATGCTCAGTGATTACCCCTATTTACCAGTCAAAAACCTTGAATTCAGAGATTAAGTAACTTTTCTGTGATCACACAGTTAATAATGAAGGACACAGGAAATGATCCCAGTCGGTATCTAGAACCCACATTACTTTTTGTGAGGGAGATACTTTTTGGGGGAAATAATTTCAAACTTAGAGAAAAGTTTCAAAAATAGTGCAAGGAACTCCCATTTCTACTTCACCCAAATTCCACAATAGGTAATAGTTCCCATATTTGTTCTCTCTCTCCTCCACCTTTCTCTTTCTGTCTGTCTCACTGTCTTGTTTTCCTGTCGATACACACACCACACGCAGGCGCACATACGTACAAACTTTTTCTAAATCGTTTGAGAATAAGCTGCAGACATGTCCTTTGACCCCTAAATACTGCAGTGTTACTTCCTGAGAACTAGGGCATCTTTTGGGGTAAGCACTGTACAATTATCAAAGTCAGGAAGCTAACATTGATACAGTACTATTATGTATCTCATCACAGACCTTATTCAAATGTGGCAATTATCTCAACAATGTCATTTATAGAAAGTTTTATAATTTTCTCTTCTCCTCTCCGGTCTAGAATGACGCTTGTATGTATTTGTTGTTTCACTTTAGTCTTCAGTCTGGGACAAGTCCTCAGACTTGCTGTCTTGAACGACCATAAAAGTTTTGAAAGTATGAACCATGCCCCTCAATTTGGGTTTGCCCGATTTTCGATTCTCATGACTAGATTCAGCTTGTGTATCTTTGCCAGGGAAACGACAAAAGTGATAGTATATCCTTCTCAGTGCATTATATCAGTCGGCACATGCTATTTATTTATTCTGTACTGGTGAGGTTAAAGTTGATCACTTGGTTAAGGTTGTATTCACCAGGTTACCCCAAACTAAAGTGATTATTTTCCCTTTGTCCACTTAAATATATTGTGGGGGGATACTTGGAGACTATGGAAATATCCTGTTCTACCATCATTGATGATTCTTCCCTAAACCCACTAATGAATGGTGGTTGAAAAATCATGCATTTCCAACTCCATCATTTCCCCCCCATTTACTAGTTGGGATTCTTCTGCAATGAAGAGCTTTTCTCTGACCCTCATTTGTGAATTATTCATGTCTTCGTTGATATCCTATGAGCTCATGGACATATATTTTATTCACTGGCTATATAAACCCATTACCATCGCGATTCAGTTTGATGCTCCAATTTGCCCAGATTTGGTCAGTGGAACAATGGAAGCCCCGTAAATCTTGTTCCTGTATCCTTTTAGGTGTACCCCTATTTTTCTTTGAAAATTTCTTTTGGTACAGCAAGGTATTCCTGGCTCTTCTTGTACTTTCCCTGTTCCGGCCCTGGAATCAGCCATTTCCCAAGGAGCTCTGGTTTCTTTTGTGTAGAATGGTATTTAGAATCAAGTCTGTGCTTTTAACTATTGTTCTCTTACTGGCAGTATGAATTTACACCCCCCTACATTTCCCTTAACTTCATTACCCAATATGTGGAATTGGCATAAAAATAGGAATTTTTTTTTTTGGCTGTGTTGCGCAGCTTGTGGGATCTCAGTTCCCTGACCAGGGGTCAAACCCAGGCCCCAGCAGTGAAAGCGCTGAGTCCTAACCAATGGACCGCCGGGGAATTCCTAAAAACAGGGGTTTTGTTATTGGTATGTTGTAAGGTTTAGATACAGTAATGAAGCATGTAGTACAGTGCCTGGCACACAGGTAGTTTTTAAAAAATAGCATAATTTCGGCATCAGAAAGAATAACAACAATAATAATAATAATGGTTTATCACCCAGTGAATAAAATAAGAATCTTTAAGTCCATTTGAAAATAAGTGGTAGCTATTTTCATCATCATTTTTGTTACTACCAAGTACTTCTGACTGTCAATAAGAGATACCTCTGGGAAAACCCTCAGGTTTACAATAGTAGCCTTGTCAAGTCAAGGCCAACTCAACAGCATCACAGAGCTTGCAAAAATAGAAACATGAAGAATGATCGCAGAAGCAGGCCTCAGGCCTTGGTGACTGACACCACTTCAGTATTAGAAACAAAGGACATGAAGTGAAGAGCACCAGCTAGTCCTACAGCCTGCCTCTGGCACCCAGGACCTCCCTTATCATGGCCCTAAGAGCACTGTACTGTGAACAGTTGTTTGTCTGCTTCATTCATTAGACTGTGAGCTGATGGATGTAACTTGTTTATGACTTATTCTCGGCACCTAAAACAGTACCTGTCCGATAGGAGACATTCGACAAATGTTTGCCGACTGAATGAATGGAAGTGTTGAGCAGTTTCAAATATCTCATTAGGATAACTAAGGAAAGGAGGAAACTAAGGCTCAAAAAGGTAGAGAAGCATCCCCAAGGTCATACAACTAGTAAGAGATAGAGGTGGAATTCCATCCTGGTCTGACTCTAGAAGCCTGAAGTCTTAAGTTGTATTGGCCTCTTTGGACAATGGGCCTTCCCAGAAAGATTAACTTGTCCAGTTTCCATGTTTCCCAGAGTCAGGTGGGAGACCCGTAGGCACCAGATTGCATATCCGAGACTGCTTCAAGGATCAGGCATTTAATTCAACAAATATTTATGGATCACTTACTATAGGCCTTTCCATCTCGGGGGACAGAGCTCTGAGCACAATAGTCAGATCCCCTGTGTTCATCAATATTTCATTGTAGTGTGAAAAGACAGACAGTGAAGAAAGGGATAGATAAGATTTAATATGGTGGAAAAGTTATAGCTTGATTATCAAATAGGTAATCATCCATCATGTGTGTGTGCAGAAGAGAGAGTGGATGTGGAGGTGAGAGAGAGCTTGCTGGGTTCAGGGAAGTAGGAGTAGTTTGTAATGGCTGGAGGTAGAATGAGATGTAGACTGGGGACTGAGGTGGGAAATTGGAAAGCAGAATCCACAAGAAGGTGAGTCACTTAACTTCCCTGAGATGAAGTGTTCTTTTCAAGAAAATGGGGATTTGAATATCTGAGAAAATGCATGGAAATGTCTAAGGCTGAAATCTAAAAACAGTAATTTTATTGTTATGAAGTAATGTACATTTAAGATTCTTTCATGTCTTTTCATATCTTGAGAGTTCATTTCCTTTTAGCTCTGAATAATGTTTCATTGTCTGGATGGACCACAGTTTATCCATTCACCTACTGAAGACCATTTATTGCTTCCAGGTTTTGACAATTGTGAATTAAGTTGTTATAAACATTTGTATGCAGATGTTTATGTGTTTATAAGTTTTCAATTCAGTTGGGTAAATACCAAGGAGCATGATTGCTGGATCATATGGTAAGAGTATGTTTAGTTTTTTAAGAAGTGCGAAACTGTTTTCCAAACTGACTGCACCGTTTTGCGTACCCACCAGTAATGAATGAGAGTTCCTGTTGTTTGACATCCTTGCCAGCATTTGGTGTTGTCAGTATTTTGATTCGGCCATCCTAATAGGTGTGTAATAGTATTTCATTGTTGTTGAACATCTTTTCATATGCTTATTTACCATTTGTACATCTTCTTTGGTAAGGTGTCTCTTCATATCTTTTTTTTTATATTAGGCTATTTTTTAAGCTTTATTGAGGTATAATTTGTATACAAAAAATTGCACATGTTTAATGTATATATTTTGATGAGTTTGGTCATGCGTATACACCTGTGATATCATATCTGCAATCAAGGTATTAAACATATCCATCACACCCCAAAATTTCCTTGTGCTCTTTTGTGTATTTTTTATCGTTGTTTTGTGTGGGGTAAGAACACTTAACATGCGATGTATCCTCTTAACATATTTTAAAGCACACAATATTATATTGTTAACTATAGGTACTGTGTTGTACAACAGATCTCTTCTTGTTGAGTTTTAAGAATGCTTTGTATATTTTGGATAACAATTCTTTATCAGATGTGTCTTTTGCAAATATTTTCCCCAGGCTGTGGCTTGTGTTCTCATTCTCTTGACATTGTCTTTTGCAGAGCAGAAGTTTTTTATTTTAATGAAATCTAGCTTATCAGTTATTTATGTCATGGATCGTGCCTTTGGTGTTGCTAGCTACCATGTAGGGCTGCTAAAATTTTTTTGTTGATGAGATTCTCCCAGAAAGGCTCACAGTTGCAGAGTGGTCTGCTTGGAACCTGATCTCAGAAGTCGTAGAAATAGTGTCTGCAAAAATAACATCTACTGTATCAAGTCCCTATTGGAAGTGGGTATCTTTCCAATCTGTGGTCTCTATAAAATATTAATTTGTTATGACAGCAAATACTCAGTTATTCCCACCATATTTCCAGAAGTGTTCTGTACCCTGGATATGCAAAGACCAATGAAATATGGTATATCATAATCATGGATTTCACCATCTTGTGTGGGAAACAGACAGACAAATGATAAAAGAAGGAACTGTAGACTCTGAGATATAAATCTGTACATACTACAGTGGAAATACTAAGGAGGGACACAGGAAAAGTGGACCGGAGAAATGGGCAGAGAAGGAGTATCCCAAAATAAGGGCAGGAGATAAGGGCAGGAGAGCTGTCTCTTCCTTGTTAAGGTCAGAGACTTCACCTTTACATGACCATTGATTTCTTCATTGAATTCACATCCTTGTTTTTATCTGTATAAACCTGAATGAAATATGTCTTTATTATGTGAAATTAAATAATTTAATTATCAGACACGTATTTGTTCAACTGTTTCTCCATCCAAAAAGTAAAAACTACTTGAGAAGCTATGTTAAAAATTAATCAGTTTATATTTGATAAGTTTTTGGAGAATTACCAAATCAAGTCCAACTGTAAGTTCAGATCAGACGGTCAGAAAATAACAGACTGTCCCAAGTACATTGTGAAATCATACGTTAAGAAGTTCAGAATGTGCTGGTACTAGATATTTCTCAAAACAGAGCAATGATCAAGTACATAAACTTTCTCTAATTGAGGGTAAACTGAGTACAGTGATATCCTGTATTCAGTAATTTATCATGGATTTTCCCCAATGAACAAATGGCTCATAAAAAATAGCCATGTTTTATTGGGTGATTATCAGATCATGTGTCATCCACATTTATACCACGAATGTTTATTGAGCACCTGCTGGACACATTTCCAGGCTATGTGCCAAATTCTGTGAACACGTGTGACATGGACTGAGTCCCATTTTTCAGCGACTTCTCAGATTAATGAACATAAAAACACAGAAACAGATAATTTCTGGATTATTATCAAGACAACATGACAGAAGTAAGCACAGTGGACATTAAAAACAGAGAATGTGATGCTAATTCAAAATTTCTAAACTGCTTCTCATTCTTTATTAGATAGTTGCTATTATTATCATTCCCATTGTTCAGATAGGGAAACCTAGGAACAGAGAGAATGGTGCCAGGAAGATAGCAGACACTCATAATCTGTGGAATGCATGAAAGTATTTGACCAACATTTCAGAGACAGATACTGTATGGAAGTAACTTTTTATATTAAAAAATTAATAATCTTTTTAGAGCAGTTTTAGGTTTATGAAATATGAACAGAAATTACAGAGTCTCCATATAACCCCTCACAACCCCCTTCCCCTGTTATTAGCATCTTAAGTTAATGTGGTACATTTGTAACAATTGTTGAGCCAATATTAATATACTATTAATAACTAAAGTCTCTAATTTATATAAAGTTTCACTCTTTGCATTATACCGTTCTCTGGGTTTTTGTAAATGTATTAGATTTTTCTACCATTACAGCATCATACAGAGTAGTTTCACTGCCTGAAAATCCTCTGTGCTCCACCTGTTTTAGCCCTTCCTCCCTCCCCCCTACAACCCAAACCCCTTGCTGCCACTGATTTTTTTACTCTCTCCATAATTTTGTCTTTTCTACAGTGTCACATAGTTGGGATCATACAATATGCAGTCATTTCAGATTGGCTTCTTTAACTTAGCAATTAGGGATCCTCCATGTCTTTTTATGGCTTGATAGCTCTTTTCTATCATTGAATAATATTCCATTTTATAGATGTACCACAATTTATCCATTCACCTTTGAAGGATATTTTGGTTATTTCCAAGGTTTGGCAGTTATGAATAAAGCTAGTATAAACATCTGTGTGCAGATTTTTGTGTGGATATAATTTTCAATTCATTTGGGTAAATACTAAGGGGTTTTGTAAGAAACTGCCAAACTGTCTTCCAAATTGGCTGTACTATTTTTCATTTCCACCAGCAATGAATGAGAGTTCCTTTTGCTCCATATCCTTGCCAGCATTTGGCAGTGTTTTGGATTTTAGCCATTCGAATAGATTTATAGCAGTTTCCCGTTGTTTTAATTTGCAATTTCCTCAATAAATATGATGTTGAGCATCTTTTCACATGCCTACTTTCCATTTGCATATCTTGTTTGGTGAGATATTTGTTCATATCTCTTGTCCATATTTAATTGGGTTGTTTTCTTATTGTTGAGTTTTTTCTTTGTATATTTTGGATATCAGCCTTTTATTGGATCTATGTGTTTTGCAAAGATATTTTTCCCAGTCTTCAGCTTATCTTTTCATTCTCTTAAGAGTGTATTTTGCAGAGCACAGTTTTTAATTTTAATTAAGTCTAAGTTATCAGTTTTTTCTTTCATGGATCATACATTTGGTATTGTATCTAAAATGTAATCGCCAGGGACTTCCCTGGTGGTCCAGTGGCTAAGACTCCATGCTCCCAATGCAGGGGGCCCAGGTTCAATCCCTGGTCAGGGAACTAGATCCCACATTGCCACAACTAAAGATCCTGCATGTGGCAACGAAGATCCTGCATGCCACAACTTAGACCCAGCACAGCCTAACTAAATAAATAAATGTATGTATGTATGTATGTAATCGCCAAACCCAAGGTCACCTAGATTTTCTCCTATGGTTTCTTCTAGGTGTTTTATAGTTTCATGTTTTACATTTAGATCTGTGATCCATTTTGAGTTAATTTTTGTGAAAGATGTAAAGTCTGTGTCTCCACTCATTTATTTTGCACGTGGATGTCCAGTTGTTCCAGCATCATTTGTTGAGAAGACTTCCTTTGTCCATCAAATCGCCTTTGATTTTTTTGTCAAAGATCAATTGACTTGGGCGTCCCTGGTGGCGCAGTGGTTAATAGTCCGCCTGTCGATGCAGGGGACACGGGTTTGTGCCCCGGTCTGGGAAGATCCCACATGCCGCGGAGCGGCTAGGCCCGTGAGCCATGGCTGCTGAACCTGCACGTCCGGAGCCTGTGCTCCGCAATGGGAGAGGCCACAACAGTGAGAGGCCTGCGTACCGCAAAAAAAAAAAAAAAAAAAAAAAAAAAAAAAAAAAAAAGATCAATTGACTATATTTGTATGGGTCTGTTTTTGGGCTCTCTATTCTGTTCCATTGATCTATTTGTTTATTATTTTGCCAATATGACAAGGTGTTGATTATTGTAGGTTTATAGTAAGTCTTGAACTTGGGTAAAGTCAGCTACCAACTTTGTTCTTCTTCAGTATTGTGTTGACAATTTTGGTATTTTGTCTTTCCATATAAACTTTAGAATCAGTTTGTCAATATCCACAAAATAACTTGCTGTTACTTTGATTGATCTATAGCTAACATCTTGACAATGTTGAGTCTTCCTATACGTGTACATGGAATATTTCTCCATTTATTTAGCGCTTTTCTGATCTTTCATCAGAGTTTTATAGTTTTCCTCATATAGATCTTGTGCTTATTTTGTTAGATTTTTTACTTAGGCACTTCATTTTGAGGGAAATGTTACTGTATATGGTGCTGTGTTTTTAACTTCCAGTTCAAATTGTTCATTGTCTGTACATAAGAAAGCAGTTGAATTTTGTAAATTAGCATTGTGTCCTGAAACTTTGTTATAATTACTTATTAGTTCCAGTTTTTTTTGTTGTTGTTGATTCTTTGGAATTTTCTATATAGACAATCATGTCATCTGTGACCAAAGATAGTTTTATTTCTTCTGTCCCAATCTATATACCTTTTATTTCCTTTTATGTCTTATTCCATTAGCTAGATCTTCCAATATAAAGTTGAATAAGAGTGGTGATAGTGGACATCCTATCTTAGGGGGAAAGCATCTAGTTTCTTGTCATTGATGTTAACTGTAGGATTTTGTAGTTATTCTTTATCAAGTTGAGGAAGTTCCATTCTCTTCCTTGTTTGCTGAAGTTTTTAATCATGAATGGGTATTGGATTGTTTCAAATACTTTTTCTTTATCTACTGATATGACAATATTATTTTTCTTCTTTACCTTCTTGATGTGATGGATTACATTAACAGATTAGTAAATATTGAACCAGCTTTGCATACCCAGAATAAGTCTCACTTGGCTGTTGTGTGTAATTTCTTTATACTTGTTGGATTCAATTTTGTAATATTTTGTTGAGGATTTTTGCATCTATGCTCATGAGAGATATTGACCTGTATTTCCATTTCCTATAATATCTTTGGTTTTGGTGTTAACGTAATGGCTGGACTCATAGAGTAAGTTAGGGAGTGTTCACTTTGCTTCTATTTTCTGTGAGAGATTATGGAGAATTGGTATAATTTCTTTCTTAAATGCTTGGTAAAATTCACCAGTGAACCAGTCTGTGTTTGGTGCTTTCTGTTTTGGAAAGCTCTTAATTGTTTATTCAATTGCTTTAATAGATGTAGGCCTATTCAGTTTATCTAATTATCCTTATGTGAATTTTGGTAGATTGTGTCTTACAAAGAATTGGTCCATTTCACCTGTGTTATCAAATTTGTGGGCATAGAGTTGTTCATAATATTCCTTTATTTTCCTTTTAGTGTCCATGGGATCAGTAGTAATGGCCCCTCTTTCATTTCTGATACTAGCGATTTGTGTCTTCTCTCTTTTTTTCTTAGTTAACCTGGATAGAGGTTTAACCAGGTCAATTATTTTGGCCTTTTCAAATAACAGATTTTGGTTTTGTTGATTTTCTGTATTGATATCCTGTTTTCAATATCACTGATTTCTACTCTAAGTTTTATTATTTTTCTTTTTATTTTGAATATAATTTGCTCTTCTTTTTCTAATTCCCTAAGGTGGAGACTTAGATTATTGATTTTAGGTTTTTCTTCTTTTCTAATATATGCATTGAATAGTATGAATTTCTCTCTAAGCACTGCTTCCACTGCATCGCACAAATTTTGATAAGTTATATTTTCATTTCATTTAGTTCAAAATGATTTAAAATCTCTCTTGATATATCTTCTTTGACTCAGTATTTATTTAGAAGTGTATTGAAGAAGTGTGTTTAGAAGAAGTGATCTCCAAGTATTTTGGGATATTCCAGGTATCTTTCTGTTATTAATTTTTAGTTTAATACCATTGTGGTCATTTTCATTTAATTCCATTGTGGTCTTTGTATGATTTCTATTTGTTAAAATTTGTTAAGGTGTGTTTTAGGGTACATAATGTGGTCTGTCTTGGTGAATGTTCCATGTGAACTTGAAAAGAATTTGTATTCTGTATTCTGGTTTTGGATAAAATATTATATAAATGTCAGTTCATTCCAGTTGATTGATGGTGCTGTTCAGTTTAACTAAGTCCTTACTCATATTTTGCCTGTTGGATCTGTCAGTTATATAGTCTCCAACTATAATAGTGGATTCATCAATTTCTTCTTATAATTCTGTCAGTTGGACAAAATATTATATAAATGTCAGTTCATTCCAGTTGATTGATGGTGCTGTTCAGTTTAACTAAGTCCTAACTAATTTTTTGCCTGTTGGATCTGTCAGTTATATGGTCTCCAACTATAATAGTGGATTCATCTATTTCTTCTTACAATTCTGTCAGTTTTTGCCTCACATATTTGATGCTTTGTTGTTAGGCACATACACATTAAAGACTGTTATGTCTTCTTTGAGGATTGACCCTTTTATCATTATGTAATGACCCTCTTTATCCCTGATAATTTTCCTTGATCTGAAGCCTGCTTCCTTTGAAATTAATATAGCTGTTAATATAGCTATTAATATAGCTATTAATATAGCTACTTAAGCTTTCTTGATTAGTTGTAGTTTGGTAGACCTTTTCCCACAACTTTACTTTTAACCTGTGTCTCTATATTTAAAGTAGGTTTCTTGTAGACAATATATAGTTGTGTCTTGTTTTTTATCCACTCTTTTTATTGGTATATTTAAACCATTGACATTTCAAATGATTATTGATATAGTTGGATTAATAGCTACCATAAGTGCTACTATTTTCAAAACCAGGTTTTTATCTTATTTTTTTAAAGAATGAATACTCTTTTAATCATTTCATCTCCTTTACTGCACAGATACTAGCTACATTTCCTTGGCTTTGCTTACCTATAAATTTGAAAACTAAATTTGCTCAGGATAGTATAAAATTGACCAGGAGAAAACGTTCAAGGCAAAACAGCTAAAAATCTCTGTTTTTGCCTGATGCCTAACTTAATCTTCATGGGAACATTATGAACTATTTTCTGACATATGGTATGTGCAATGATTTTCCTAATTCCACAATAGAGGAAGCAGAGGCACTTGAGGCATCTCAGGTCACTTGCTGAAGGTCCCACTGCCAACAATGGCTGAAGCTGGAATTTGAAACCAAGTGGTCTGGCTCATTACCCATGTTCTTTAACTTATTCACATTAAGCAGTTGGGGCCCTGATAATTTTGAAGGGGGGTGCGCAGCTGCATACACCAATATCTTCTGTCATCTGCTACTGGGGCTAGTGAAGAAGATTGCTCCTTCAGTGCTCTCTCTGTCCCCCAGGATCTCATTCATGCTGTTCCCTGCCTGGACAACTCACCACCCACTCTCCACTGGGCTACCTCCTACTCATCCTTTAAATCTGAACTTACTGGTCACTTGGGGAGACTTATACCCTTAAGCAGCATTATAGTCCCCTGCCATATGCTGCTAGAGCTCACCGAATTCTGCTCATCACAAAGTGCACTCATCACAGTTGAAGATTATTTGTGGTCTGCCTCCCCTCAGCTGACTGTGAATTCCCTAAAAGCAGAGTCTATGTCTGCCTTTCTCAGCCGAGAAGCCCCAAATCCTCACTATACAGGAATGTGAGGTCCATAGATCTTAGAGGAATTCTATTCCTGCTGGGACCAAATGATTGGTTGAGGGTGGGTGCTAGCATATATATGAATAATTCAACATCTTTTTCCTATTCAACCAGGAAAAATTTAAAAATGGATAAAAAGATGCAGCTAAAGATTGACATTTTGATGGAATGCAAAATGATGGATTTCTAGGGAAGAGACTGGTTAGGTTATTTTATTATAACATACTTATGTGTGTAATACACACATGAGATTATATATTTGAACCATTAATGTATTAACAAAACAAAATGCTCAAAGTATTTCCTATATATTATATGTAGTATATAACATATATAATATGTTAATGCAGTATATATATAGGCAGATACCTAGATAAAGGGAAATATTCACTTTACACAGTAATTAGTACTAGAACAGCCATTTAGGGTTTACAAAAGTGAACAATCTAGTACACTAAGTGAATGAAGCAGAAATTAGTAACTGAAATTAAAGTGTCTCT
Source organism: Lagenorhynchus albirostris (assembly GCF_949774975.1). NCBI lineage: Eukaryota > Metazoa > Chordata > Mammalia > Artiodactyla > Delphinidae > Lagenorhynchus > Lagenorhynchus albirostris. The sequence goes on along the minus strand of NC_083116.1, from coordinate 87,504,554 downwards.
AACAGAGTGCCTGTTATATACTGGGTGCTCAGTAAGTATTTGTTGTGTAAATGAATCTGTGCATCCTTTTCCCTTATAGTTGGCATTCATGGAGCACTTCTTATGCGCTTCACCTAAATGCCGCCTGGAAGGCCTTCTGCTTTTCTGTAGTAAGTACTCTCTTCCATCCTGCACACAGCTTTTCAAAACTTCTCACCTCTCATCAGACCTTTCCTTTCACTAATCACCTCCACCTCAATCGTAACATATAAGCCTGACTACTTAATCAAGGAAGGAGGAAAAAAATCTAGTAATTTTTTAAACAGTTCTACTGCATTATAGTTAATATACCAAAAAATTTACCCGTTGTAACTCTAAATTTAGAGAACTTATAGGAAATGTTTACAGTTGTACAAACATTACCACCCACAATCCAGTTCAAAAACACTTACATTATGGATAAAATTCCCTCATACTTATTTTTTAACAGCTTTATTGTGGTATAATTTTCATATACAAATCAAATATACAATTTGATCTTTTTACATATGTATATACTTTTGCAACAATTATCACAATCAAGATAGTGAATATATTCATGTCTCTTTCTCACTCCTCCCACCACTCCTTATCCCCATGCAACCATTGATCTGATTTCTATTATTTTTTATTAGTTTATATTTCCTAGTTTTATATAAATGGAATGACACATGCAATTTCTTTCTGGGTTCTTTCACTCAGATAATTATTTTGAGATTCATCCTTGTTGAAATATTTTGAGTTATTTCTTTGTGGTTGCTTTGAGGATTACAATATGCATTTTAATTAAACCAATCTACTACAGATTAATACTAATCTAAATGCAGTAGTGTATAGAAAGTTTGCTCCAGTATAGCACCCTTTTGTCCTATTATTTCATATGTATTACCTTTATGTTATAAACCCAAAAATACAACGTTGTAATTTTTCATTAAACAGTCTTATATTTTCAAAGAAACTAAGAAAAAAAATATATAATATATGTATAAATACTGTGTATAGTATTTACTCATATATTTACTATTTCTGGTGCTTCTCATTGCATCTTATGTTTTCAAGCTAATGCCTGATATAATTTCCTTTCAGTTTATAGGACTTCCCTTAGGATTTCATATAGGGCAGGTGTGCTAGCAATAAATCCTCTTAGTTTTCATTTATCTGGGAATGTCATTATTTCCATTTATTTTTAAAGGATAGTTTCACTGGATATAGAATTTTGGTTGACTTTTTTTTTTTCCTTTTAGTACTTTGAACATGTCATTGTACTATCTTCTGGCCTCCATGGTTTCTGGTGTGAAGTCAGCTATTATTGTATTGTTATTCCACTATAAGTGGTCATTTTTCTCTTGTTCCTTTTAAGATTTTCTCCTTGTATTTTAGACTTCGACTATGATGTGTCTAGGTAGGGATACCTTTCTGTTTATCCTGCTCATGGTTGGTTGGGCTTCTTAGATCTATATATATTGTTTCTATTAAATTTCAAAAATGTTGGCCATTATTTCCTCAAATGTTTTTCCACCTTTCTCTCTCCTCCCCTTCTGGCATTCCCATTAAATATATATTTAGGTGTATAACATGTTGGTTCACAACTCTCTGAGGCTCTGTTAATTTTTCTTCATTTTTTATTCTCTCTGCTCTTATTTTAAATTTTTTATTGACGTATAATTGACATACAACATTGTATTAGTCTCAGATGTATAGCATAATGATTCAATATTTGTATATATTGTGAAATGATCACCACAATGTCTAGTTAGCATCTGTCACCATATATAGTTACAGAATATTTTTTTCTTTGTGATGAGAACTTTTAAGATCTACTTTCTTAGCAACTTTCAAATATAGAATACAGTATTCTTAACTACAGTTGCCATGCTATAAATTATATCCCCAGGGCTTATTTTATAACTGGACTCCCTTCACTCATTTTGCCACCAACCAAGCCATGCCCCAACAACCAGCAATCTGTTCTCTGTACCTATAAGCTTTTTTTTTTAAACATCTTTACTGGAGTATAATTGCTTTACAATGGTGTGTTAGTTTCTGCTTTATAACAAAGTCAATCAGCTATACATATACATATAATCCCGTATCCCCTCCCTCTTGCATCTCCCTCCCACCCTCCCTATCCCACCCCTCTAGGTGGTCACAAAGCACTGAGCTGATCTCCCTGTGCTATGCGGCTGCTTCCCACTAGCTATCTATTTTACATTTGGTAGTGTATATATGTCCATGACACTCTCTCACTTCGTCCCAGCTTATCCTTCCCCCTCCCTGTGTCCTCAGGTCCATTCTCTATGTCTGTGTCTTTATTCCTGTCCTGCCCCTAGGTTCTTCAGAAACTTTTTTTTTTAGATTCCATATATATGTATTAGCATATGGTATTTGTCTTTCTCTTTCTGACTTACTTCACTCTGTATGACAGTCTCTGGGTCCATCCACCTCACTGCAAATAACTCAATTTTGTTTCTCTTTATGGCTGAGTAATATTCCATTGTATATATGTGCCACATCTTCTTTATCCACTCATCTGTTGATGGACACTTAGGTTGCTTCCATGTCCTGGCTATTGTAAATAGTGCTGCAGTGAACATTGTGGTACATGACTCTTTTTGAATTATGGTTTTCTCAGGTATATGCCCAGTAGTGGAATTGCTAGGTTGTATGGTAGTTCTATTTTTAGTTTTTTAAGGAACCTCCATACTGTTCTCCATAGTGGCTGTATCAATTTACATTCCCACCAATGGTGCAAGAGGGTTCCCTTTTCTCCACACCCTCTCCAGCATTTATTGTTTGTAGATTTTTTGAGGATGGCCATTCTGACTGGTGTGAGATGATATCTCATTGTAGTTTTTTTTTTTTGTTTTTGTTTTTGTTTTTTTTTTGCGGTACGCGGGCCTCTCACTGCTGTGGCCTCTCCCGTTAAGGAGCACAGGCTCCAGACGTGCAGGCCCAGCGGCCATGGCCCACGGGCCCAGCCGCTCCGCGGCATATGGGATCCTCCCAGACTGGGGCACGAACCCGCGTCCCCTGCATCAGCAGGCGGACTCTCAACCACTGTGCCACCAGGGAAGCCCTCATTGTAGTTTTGATTTGCATTTCTCTAATGATTAGTGATGTTGAGCATCCTTTCATGTGTTTGTTGGCAATCTGTATATCTTCTTTGGAGAAATGTCTATTTAGATCTTCTGCCCATTTTTGGATTGGGTTGTTTTTTAGATGTTGAACTGCTTGTATATTTTGGAGATTAATCCTTTGACTGTTGCTCCATCTGCAAATATTTTCTCCCATTCTGAGGGTTGTCTTGTTTATGGTTTCCTTTGCTGTGCAAAAGCTTTTAAGTTTCATTAGGTCCTATTTGTTTATTTTTGGTTTTATTTCCATTTCTCTAGGAGGTGGGTCAAAAAGGATCTTGCTGTGATTTATGTTGTAGAGTGTTCTGCCTATGTTTTCCTCTAAGAGTTTTATAGTGTCTGGCCTTACATTTAGGTCTTTAATCCATTTTGAGTTTATTTTTGTGTATGGTGTTAGAGAGTGTTCTAATTTCATTCTTTTACATGTAGCTCTTTAGTTTTCCTGAGCTTGTTTTTTTTTTGTAGATTCCACATATAAGTGAGATCATATGGTACTTGTCTTTGTCTGATTTCACTTAGCATAATGCCCTCGAGATTTCATTATATTTATGGCTGAATAATATTCCATTATATATATATATCACATTTTCTTTATCCATTTATATTTTGATAGATATTTTGTTTATTTCTGTATCTTGACTATTGTAAATAATGCTGCAGTGAACATGGGGTGCATGTATCTTTTGGTTTTTTTAACATCTTTATTGGAGTATAAGTGATTTACAATGTTCTTTTTGAGTTAATGTTTTCATTTCCTTCAGATAAGTACTCAGAAGTCGAATTGCTAAATCATATTCTCTCTGCTCTTTAGATTAAGTAGCTCTCTTGGTATATAGTCAAGTCCACTGACTCTTTCTTCTGACATCTCAAATCTGCCATTGCACCCCTGTAGTGAATGTTTAATTTTATTATTGAACGTTTCAACTCCAGAATTTACATTTGGTCCTTTTTAATAGTTTCTCTTTATCTGTTGAGACTCTCTATTTGTTTTGTCATTGCCATCGTATTTTCCATTGATTATTTTAGTATTGTTTCCTTTAATTCTTTCAGCATACGTGCATACCTTGTTTTATTGTGCTTCCCTTTATTGCATTTCGCAGATACTGCATTTTTTACAAATTGTAAGTTTGTGGCAACCCTGCATTGTCAGGGTTAGAATTTTTTAGCAATAAATTATTTTTTAATTAAGGTATGTACAGTTTTTTAGACATAATGCCTATTGCACACTTAACAGAGTGTGGTATAGTATAAACAACTTTTATATATACTGGGAAACCAAAAAACTTGTGTGACTTGCTTTGTTGTGGTATTTGCTTTACTGCAGTGCTCTGGAACCAAACCCGATCTCCATTGTATGCGTGTAGTTATATTGGGTTGGCCAAAAAGTTCGTTCAAGTTTTCCATAAGATGTTATGGAAAACCCGAATGAACTGTTTGGCCAACCCAATAACTGCTTTGAATGATCTGTCTGCTAAATATAACATCTGGGCCAACTCAGAATAAGTTTTGCCTATTTTTTTTCTCCTATGTATGTGTCACACTTTCGATTTGGTTGTCTCAAAACTTTGGGTGGTAAACTGGATATTTTAGATAATATATTGTAGCAATTCTGGATTTGGTTTTAAATTTATGAGTTGTTGTTTTTTTTTTTTTCTGGAGAGTTGCCTAGCTTTAGCATTGTAATTTCTCATTCCATGGTAAGCAGCCACTGAGATCTCTGTTCAGTTTTTAATTTTAATTTTTTATTCTGTCTTCCTGTTGGTTACCCCTGTGCCTATATAGTTTAGTGGTCAGGCAATGATTGGGGAAGAGGTTGTTCTCAAATATCTTGAGGTTGTAAGGCTTCCACTCTCAGCTGCTCTGGGAAACACCATCAACCAAATGAACAGATTTTACCATTTGTTTCCTAATGAGTTTACAAGCGTTAGCTAACGGTGACCTGTTTTTTCCCCATCTGACCCAAATGGAATTTACTTCCTCTCAGAGTAAAGCTGCTAATTTTGGGGGGCCAGCCCATAGTTTAGTAAAACTATCCTTTTCACCTTCATAGCTGAAGGGGAATGAAGTAGATGCTGTATGGGAATAGCCTCATGCAAGGCCACAGACTCCTATTCCTATACACAGCTCTAGTAGTTTTTCAAGGCAGTGTCTCAGTAAGTTGTTTGCCTTCAGTAGACTTTCAGAGATGTAAAATAGTTGCTTGTTCTGTATCGGTCTCAGCCAATCAATAGTGATGCTCTCAGCTACAAATGCCTGGGGGCACTCATCTGGACCCCTACTACTTGTGGGGAGCCCCCACAGACATTTCCCCAACCAGACCCAATCTGGCCCTTGTGATGCTTATTATGATAGCAAGACACACCTCAGCAGTAACCATCATGGAACTTCGAAAAATACAAGGTTTATTACTTACAAATCCTGGAGGGTACGTGGCATACCCAGGGCCACAAAGGGAGGTCATGAGGAGAGACAGAGAGAGAGAAAGAACCTGAACCTGAAGTTCTGCCTTTATTTGGGGTTGAGGGTGAGGCACCTAGGGTTTCGGGGGTTCACTCTTTATTGGTGAATTTAAAAGAGGAGAGCAGGTATTAAAGCATGGGAAGGGAAAAGCAGGATCACTCAAATTGTCAGTAATCTAGGTCAACCAGGGATTTCTAAAATGGGTGAGGTGGCCTGGCTTCTTATCTAGTTGTGTATTGGGCAATGTGCTTGTTGGAGATGGATGTTGGAAATAGATGCCTCAGCAATCAAAAGCTTAATGTCAGGCAGTTACATTACAATCAGCAAAGCTAATTGTCTGGAACTTACTACATTACTTTTGACAATTTTTTCCAGTTTTATACTTGATTTTGGCAGAGAGGATTAGCCAAACTCTTCAAGCCACCATAACCAGAATTTTCACTCTATCAGGTAGAATTCTTCTCATTTTCTCACAACCAAACCTAAAAACTTTGCCACATTCACTCTTGTATCAGTTTGTTATTGCTGTACAACAAATAACCCCTATACTTAGTGGCTTAAAATGATACCCATTTATTTAGCTCTTCTTACTCTGGGTGAACAATTAAAGCTTAGCTCAAATAATCAGTTCTTCTGGTCTCAGTTGGACCCATTCATATTCCTCTGGTGAACTGACAGATAAACCAGGAACTGGATTTTTTAAGATGACCCCAGAAGGGATGGGTTGTCTGTCTCTGCTACATGTGGTCTCTCATCCTTCAGCCAACTGGCCCAGGATTATTCACCTGGAAACTGATCAGAGTTCCAAGAGTGAGAGCCGAAGTACTCAAGTCTTCTTTAGGCCTATACTCAGAATGAGCACAATACCATTTATTCAGCACTTTATTAGTCAAACCAAGTCACAAGGCTAGCCCCAATTCAAGCTGTAGAGAAATAGACTACACCTCTTGATGTGAGGAGCTTCAGAGTCACATTGGAAAGGGATGTAACCCAGGGAGGGGTAGAGAATTCCATTTTTTTTTGAAATTGATCACAGCATCCATCTTCCCTTCCTTTCAAGTACAGTGGAATAGATGTTCTTTCTCCCACCTAAGATAAATCCATCCACTTGTGCTATGTATGCTCACTTCTTCTACCTTTTAACTCTCTAGAGGGAAGGTATCATTGGAGCAATCAGGCAAAAAGAAGATGGTGGTTTTATTTACAGGTATTTCTTTGAGAGATCATAATAATGGATGGGTTTGTCCTTTATGTGTGAATTTCCAGATACTCCCTTGTTCATTTGTAAGTATGAAAATGATGTCCTTGCTAAATATGGATGTTTTGTGTTACTAGATATTTTCCTTCTATTCAAGAATAGTCAGGGGTAGTATTGATAAACATGCATGTTCCCTAGGTCCTGATTACATTGTTGCTCTAATAATTATTGTTGGCCCCATTTTACAGATGAAGAAAATGAGGCAGCAAGGCACTGCTCCGAGTTTAAGAAATGGGTAAGTACATATTTCAATCCATATATGCTCTTCCAGATTTTGTGTTTTCTCCATCACACATTTCAAGTGATATATTCAGGGTTCGGAGAAAAACGATCACAGCTGAAGTCCATTTTGAGGGATGGAGGTAACGTATAGAAATAAAGACTTTGTCACATTCCTTTTCTTGCTCCAGATTTCATTTGCTGCTCATCACATACCGCTTTTCATACAAGTAAAAGCTTGAAATTTCACTGGCTGGAGCTTGATGGAGGTTCATTATAACTATCTAGAATGGACCAAGGTCTAATTCCTCTTCAAACAAAGATCACTGGAAATAAAGTCTGTTAGCGTGATTAATATATGTAGTCTAAAACATTACATGTTAGCTTTTTTTCTGTTGCAGCCTGCCAGATTATTGAGTTGTGAAAGATACTTTTTGTTTGACTGACTTAGTATTATTATTTTAGTAGCATTTTTAGTTGTGAGAATGGAAAGTCATTAATGTATTTAGAAATGGGGGAAAAGAAAGCAACCACTCATAACATTTTCACATATTTCCTGTTCAGTCATTTTTCTGTTTATTTATATGGGTAAATATTTTTATATTTTACATTTTTAGCAAATATGAAATATATAGTTTTTGTCTTGGGTATTTTAGTTCATTTTTCTGATTAAAAACATAATAGTTTTTAAAGTAAAACATAAACAGTAGAGATTTGGGGGAAAAGTAAACAGTCTGTATAGGGTCCCCTACAAAATTAAAATGTACACTAACAAGCATAACACTGGTTAAACAAATAATTCCTTATTTATAAGCAATTTGATTGTATATCTAGAAAAACAAAGAGAGTTATTGGTGAAAATAAGTCTTTTAGTCAAAGTGCTTGGTAAATCATCTATATGCACAACTCCTCCCAGATTGGTATTTCCCAATATACCATAAATAATGACTTATTGACACTGGTAATAAAAACAAAATACCTTAAGAATAATATAAAAGAGAAATGGGTCCTATATGAGGACAAATATTAAATGGAGTGAGAATAAAAGGTGATTTGAACAAGCTGAAATATTTACTGTGCAACTGGATTTGAAGACTGTATTATACAGATATAAATTATTTTATACACTCAATAGATTTTCCAAATGCACTCAATAATAATACAACACCTATTCCCATTTTTTAAAAATGTATATTTTAAAAGTAGATATGTAGTAGGCTATATTGATGTGAAGTTTTGGTTTTTTTTTCTGTAAAAAGACACAAAATGATTTTATACCACTGGAGGAAATTCCATTAAAATTAGGACCAAGACAAATATGCTCATTATCCCTACTACCTAATACTGCTTTAGAAATTCTCTCCACCATAAAAATATGTTAAAAAGAAATAAGGGGGCTTCCCTAGTGGCGCAGTGGCTGAGAGTCCGCCTGCCGATGCAGGGGACACAGGTTCGTGCCCCGGTCCGGGAGGATCCCACATGCCGCAGAGCCGCTGGGCCCGTGAGCCATGGCCACTGAGCCTGCGCATCCGGAGGCTGTGCTCCGCAACGGGAGAGGCCACAACAGTGAGAGGCCTACATCTTTCAGGACAGAGAAAAAATAATCATTGCTTGAAGATGAAAGCAGTGTATTCTTGGAAAACACATTAGAAACAACATAAAATGCCTTGCTATACGTGAATTCTATAAAAAGCTAGAATAAGCAGTGACTATTTAAGATATCAATAACTTTTACATGTATCAGCAGGAACCACATACAAAACATAATGAGAGAAATGATGGCATTCACAACAGTTAGTTAAAAAGAAATGATAAAATTGAGAGTTTTGAAAGAAGGTTTGAATGATAAATGGAGAGACAGTTTTGCAGAGCTGGGGATGATTGAGGTGGTAGCTGGGGTGATAAGGAAGCAATCACAATGCCCCTCTCAGATTATAAAGTCCCCAGGTTCTAGCCATGTCACAGGGATCCCTTGTAATCATTAGGCAGGATTCCCATGTCTCATCTATGTGTCCTTTTGTATAATTCATTATAATTGAATAATTCAACACTTCCACAACGCATTATGCCCTTCCAATCTTTGCAAAGACCTGTGTCAAAGGGAAGGGGAAAGAGGAGAAAGGCGTGCTAACACAGGAGGGGAGTTATGGGATAGGTGGTCCCCTAATGATGATGGTAGACAAAACTTTATTTCTAGAGTGCAAGGGCCATAACTTACAGGCTTAATACAATCCCAATCAAAATGTCAATGGAATTTTATTTGCAGAACTCAGCATAACCATGTTAATATTCACCTATTAGAATAACATTGAAAGAATGCATAATTTAAGATGAGTAAAATCATTTTCAAAAGCTTGGCGTTCCAATGTCTGAATTTGCAATAATTATTAAATAATTAGCTAATGTTGCTTAAATATTATTTGCTAACTGCTTTGAACTTTAACTCCCATCTTTTAGCTTCACCACAAGGGAGAGAGACAAAAATAACACAAAACTTGCTTTTGTAGTAGAAATTAAATCTATGATCGGGGGTAAATGCTTAACATTGCCTAAGTAGAAGGAAAGGGACGGGTTTAAGTCATCCAACATTGGTTGAGAACAATCTATGTGCCAGGTCCTGTGCTAAGCACTTCATGTTTAATTCTCATAACATTTTGCTATTGATGCTAATTATATTAAAGGAGACCAAAGATTAGAGTGGAGTTGGGATTTGAATTCAAGTTTTTCTGGCTCCCTATCCTGTGCTCCCTATCCTGTGCTCCTTACACCACCACCATGACTAATCTAAAGAATTATTTCACTGAGTACTGTTTTTTTGGTTATGTTCAGTTTTGGTGGTGTATAGAGTTTACAACTTAGATAAGTTCCTCATCTGCTTAAAACACTAGTTCCCTGGATGGTGTTGGCTGTGTTGGATGTTTCCTTCTTCTGCAGGATATAATGAATAATCTTGAGTTTTATCGTAATACAGATCTGCATTCCAATTACATTCCCAGCAGTTAATAGCTGTGTAACCTTGGATAAACTGTTTAAAAAGTTGGAGCCTCAGTTCCCTCAACATACATAAAACTTCAAGTAGTCACTCAGAAAAGAGGATAGTCTACTTTGCCATCACTCCATACAACCATTTTGATAAAAATCTTCACCTTCACAAGGGATTCTGTGACATTTTGGGTAACGATGATATTGTCGAGTTGCCTTTATTGTACCTTAACTGTTGGGTGTGTTTATCACCCAGCCTGGTGTAGAATGTGAAGAAACAAATCTGGTCCACATCTAGAAACATCCAAATCAAAGCCTCAAGTAAAAATAACCAAGTTAAAAGTCATAATACAGGAAAATTTGAATTTTCTGTTTGGTGGGTTAGTAGTTTTCATAGAAGTGTTGGATACACTTTCAAATGAAATCACATTATCTTGCAGAGGAATAGACCAAGAATGTATTTGATCAACTAGAATACCCTGACACCAAGTATGTTAGGAGCTGTGCTAGGTATGGAGGTGCAGAGATGAATCATATAGAAGTCCTTCCGTCAAGATGTTAAGAGTCTAGTTGGGGGAGAAACATAAACAGATTAATAAATCATAACCTTTCTTGATGATCTACTCTGTGCCATGCAAATTTATATATATATATATTTATTATATATAATTACAATGTATTATATATGTATATATATAATATATACATAATTTTTTTTCTCAATGGGGTTTTCTCAATGTTGCTGAGAGGGTAAATAACTAAATAGTGCTAAAGCTGGGACTTACACTAAGTATTTTGACACTAAAGCTGATCCTCTTTCCACTCGTTATGGCAACACTTATTTCATATGTAGTAGCAGGTATAATTCCCAATGAGACAGTCATCCTGTTCCCAGTAGGATTCATGTCTGGAAAATCCAGGCATACAGCAAGGCTTAGCTTCCCTGTAAAGAACCAGATCACTCTCAGTCAGAGCACAGATAAGAAATGTGCTTTGTGTTAGTGTCATCTTAAAGAAAATTGCACAATGTAAAAGTTGTGAATTAAGTTTTATTCTGGGACTTACTGAGGACTATAGCCCAGGAGACAGCCTCTCAGAGCTCTGAGGAACTTCTCTGAAGAGGTAGGGGAGGAGCCAGGATACATACACATTTTTTTGGCTGGGAAATACATGTAGTCAAGTATACATCTTGGTAAAAAATGACTGCTAACTACAAAGAACATATACTTCAAGTTAATGATTCTAGTGCTTTTCTACGTATAGGAAGATGCAAGGAGCAGGGGTCATTGAAATTCTTCCTTAGATATGCATGTTAACTATCTAGGGGCCCACGTATCCAAAGCACAGAATGTTCCATCCTTCCCCCACCCCCACCTCATCCCGAGTTCCCTTAGGGCACACTGTCAGTGGGCTACTGCAGTGGGTTGCAACTTAACCCTTTGCATAACTAGATGATGAGCAACACTCTTTGTTCTTTTTGTTTACATTAGGAATGAGTGGAGAGCTTGGAAAGTGAGAGCCACAATATTGGGCCCTTCTGTGGAAGGTGGGTTTTACCCAGTATAAAGGGCTGTGAAGCTACAGTTGCCTCTTTGTTTCTGCCACCTCAATGGGGTCCAATGCTAAGAGAACAGTTCTTCAGAAACAATTGTTCCATTGTATATATGTGCCACATCTTCTTTATCCATTCATCTGTTGATGGACACTTAGGTTGCTTCCATGTCCTGGCTATTGTAAATAGAGCTGCAATGAACATTTTGGTACATGACTATTTTTGAATTATGGTTTTCTCAGGGTATATGCCCAGTAATGGGATTGCTGGGTCATATAGTAGTTCTCTTTTTAGTTTTTTAAGGAACCTCCATACTGTTCTCCATAGTGGCTGTATCAATTTACATTCCCACCAACAGTGCAAGAGGGCTCCCTTTTCTCCACACCCTCTCCAGCATTTATTGTTTGTAGATTTTTTGATGATGGCCATTCTGACCGTGTGAGATGATATCTCATTGTAGTTTTGATTTGCATTTCTCTAATGATTAATGATGTTGAGCATTCTTTCATGTGTTTGTTGGCAATCTGTATATCTTCTTTGGAGAAATGTGTATTTGGGTCTTCTGCCCATTACTCAGCCATAAAAAGAAATGAAATTGAGTTATCTGTAGTGAGGTGGATAGACGTAGAGTCTGTCACACAGAGTGAAGTAAGTCAGAAAGAGAAAAACAAATACTGTACGCTAGCACATATATATGGAATCTAAAAGAAAAGTGTCATGAAGAACCTAGGGGTAGGATGGGAATAAAGACACAGACCTACTAGAGCATGAACTTGAGGATATGGGGAGGGGGAAGGGTAAGCTGTGACAAAGTGAGAGAGTGGCATGGACATATATACACTACCAAACGTAAAATCGATAGCTAGTGGGAAGCAGCCACATAGCACAGGGAGATCGGCTCTGTGCTTTGTGACCACCTAGAGGGGTGGGATAGGGAGGGTAGGAGGGAGGGAGATGCAAGAGGGGAGAGATATGGGAACGTGTGTATGTGTATAGCGGATTCACTTTGTTATAAAGCAGAAACTAACACACCATTGTAAAGCAATTATACTCCAATAAAGATGTTAAAAAAAAAAGAAACAATTGTTATTTTGGAAAGGGGCAGTTAAAGGCCTGGCTCAGTGCCTTCAGCCACTCAGAGCTGGGCAGATCTTTCACCTCCAGGGTCCCCCTGTGAGAGGTAGCAGAAAAAGTTTCTTTAGAGAGTTCAACAGATTTTAAGTAGAACCAAAAGAGCCATGGGACATGTTTTGGAAGACAGAAATGAGAACATACTGCAGGTTGGAGTCAAGAGACCCAGAATTGAAAATTGACTTTGCCACTAGCTAGCTGTGTGATACTGATTATAGAACAGTTCCTGACATTTGTATTCACTCAATAAATATTCATCCATTGAATGAAGGTCTTTGTTTCTCCCACTAGATTATGAGATCCTTGAGGGCAAGGGCAAGATTTCGTTGGGCTTTGTAAACCCAGCATCCAGTTCACTGTCTAAATCCTGTTAAGCACCACTAAATTTTGAATTAGTTATCCTTTTGTGAGTAACATTGATAAGAAAATCATTCTCCCAGTGTGGACATTGTACAGAAGATATTATTGATGTAGGCACCACATATTTTACTCTTGCATACAGGTACCAAGCAAATTATTCTTTCTAATCAGCTGAGTTTTTGAGAGCAAAGAAATCTGACTCATTATCTTTGGTAGTCCACACAGAAGCTAGTATTTATAGTACATGTAATGATTTACTGCAGCTTTTCCTTAATCTCAATCATTCAAGTGTCAGTAGTACGGTTTTGCTTTATCTGTGCACAATCTGTACTTTTATTAAAATGTTTTCATTTTTTGAAATAAAAAAGTATCTTTTAAAGTGAAACATAACTCTAAAAATTAAGAACACAAAATAATGTTATGAAATATCTTAAAATGAAATTAAGATTCTGTACAAGTAATAGTAAGCTAGTATGTGCATTATACTAACTACTTTACATATCTTCTCTTTTTCAATACTCATAATAGCTCTTCTAGAAAAATGTTCTTCCCATAAGCACAGATGAGATTAAGACCCAGGGAAGTTAGGCAACAGCCCAGGGTCACACAGCTAGGATAAGGGAGAACCTGAACTCTAACTCAAGGTTTTTAGATGCTAACGCCCACATGGAGTGCACTGTCACTAACTTTATTATTCCCAAGTACTTCCCCCTGAATCCTTTCCCCTTTTTCTCACTGATACAGACTTCCCTGGTTTTCAGGCCAGCTCCTCTTCACACTTTCAGCAGCTCCTCATCCCATAGGCCACTCCCCAGATCCTGTGGCCCCACTGCCTGTACAGTCAACACTGAGGCTTGCTAGAACAGAGGAAAATGAATATTTTAAAGTCTTTCTGAGAACATTAAATAATTGTTACCTACACCTTCCTGAGAACTATTAAGGGGTGAGCGTCTGAAGAGGGCTCTTTGTGATTGAGTTTCTTGGAGTGAGAATGCAGATAGGGGCCTGAAGGAGAGATAGAAATTGTCCTCCTTGTGCAAAGGACTGGGGGAGGAGATGGAGTCTGGAGGATCTAGAGGCTGCTGTGGAGGGAGGAAGGGAGAGTGAGCTGCTGATCTGCAGGAAATATAGGAGACAAGGGAGGGCTCATGGTGGGTACCCAGTAAATGTCCATAAGTTTTAACTAGAGAGAGATGTGGTAAATTATGGGGAACCATATCAGGAAATTGCCTTCCAAATTGAAGCTGTGACCAGGAACTTTGCCTTTGGGTTAACAAAAATCTTTCTTCTGTTTCAGAAGCTGAGTAGCCAGATCAAGGAAATGAGGCAGCAGTGATTTGAGGTGAGATGGGATTCAAGGAATAATGAATCTGGAGCTCGTAGCTAAAGCCAAGGGATAGAATATGTAGTAAGAGGAAGAGGGAAGGGAACTATGTTGCTTATTGGCACCTTTCCTCCACCATGTCAGGTAATTAATGTATATTACTCCATGAAATCTTCAGAGCCAATCTGCAAGGCAGTTGTTGCCCCCCACACAACAGATGAGGAAATAGGCTCAGAGTGATTGAATGTCTCGTTAAAGGTCACACAGATTGAAAATGTCAGAGCCCAGGGTGTTACTTCTAGTTGTTTGTGCCCCAAAGAAAAAGTTTATGAGGACTCCTGGATTCTAGAGTAGGAACATGTGTTTGATAAAGGCGTCTCTACACGCTTGGTAGACAGCAGTGTGGTTCCCTGGAACAGACCCTAGAGCAACCACAGGACTGACCCAGGACGTGTCCAGTTTCCTTAGACTCATGTAATCATGGTCCAAGCCACAGCTTCCAAACCTGGTGAAGCTGAAGCAAACTCTGAGTGAGTGGACCATGGAAAGAAGCTGTGTCCTTATTCTTTAGTCAAACTCAGAGCAGGGTGACAGTTAAGACTAGTAAATCATCACTTTTCAGAATTATCTTCATACTAGAATCTTCTAGGGGAGTCATAGATCTTGGGGAAAGGCTGACTTGGGTCAGGACTATGTGTCAGAACAGCTAGGGTAGTCTTTGGATTTAGTGAGATTACACTGTGGGTAAAGAATGTCACCTGCCAGATCAGTAAACAAAGGATGTTGTGGCCATTAAGCCATCAGCCACTGTACCCCCCCTCCCCATGGTGCACCCTGAGGGCATTCAGGATGTAGAAAACAGGATATTGGCCCTAGATAGCTAAGGTGCATATCAAAGGAATGATTTCAGTGAGCCCAGACTCTTGCATTTTCCCAAACATAGAAAAGTGCTAAATTCATTAACTTGAGATATCTGGTTTTTCTTTAATTAACAGTAATCCTTTGATGTTCCGACTACCTGGTTTTTTTTTTTGTTTGTTTGTTCTTGTTTTGTTTTGGTTTGGTTTGCAGAAACTCCTATATATATCCTGGCTCTTCCCTTACCTTTTTGGAACAGTCCCTCAGAGCTATCTAAGAGACTGTCTCTCAGGCTTAAGTCCTCAGCATGTCTGCTGAATAAAACATAATTCTCAGCTTTTAGGTTGTGCATTTATTTTCCAGTTAAGAATACTATGTCACTGAACATCTCTGAAGCTCAGTTTTGTAAAATGTGGATGCTCTTATTGAAATGCCCAAGGTCGCGAGGCCCCTCCACAAGACCACCAGAGTCGAGAGTCAAAGCCAAACGGCAAGGGTCATTTATTGCAGGTTCGAACCTGGACCTCCGCGCACTCGTTGCCGGTGACGCTAAGAGGTCCTGGCGGAGTTTAGTACAGCTCTTTTATAGACCGGTACAAACATAGTCGCCGATTGGTTGACTTTTAAACAGAGACACTAGTCGCCGATTGGTTGACTTTTAAACAAAGACACTAGTCGCCGATTGGTTGACTTTTAAACAGAGACACTAGTCGCCGTCTGATTGGTTGGACGGTTGCGGGGGGGGGGGGTCAGCAGGCGTAATTACAGAAGCGAGAGCGGCTGGTTAAGTTTCGGTTTCCTGAGGTTTTGTTTCTTAATTGGAAATACTTAAGGCGGGGCCATGGTCGCAAAAAGAAATAGTGCAAACAGGAGGACTGATACAACCCTAGCAGTGCTGCGGCCTCCACCAGCCCAACGGCAGGGCGTCGGGAGGCTGTGCGCCCAACTTCAGGCGGCGCTCCCAAATGTGGCAAGCCCAGCGCCGCGCCCTGGAATGGTCCTTTTTCGGCCCTTCCCCTCCGGAAAGAACAGAAAAGAAATTCCAGGAAAAGCACAAATTGAATGCAGGGCGTCAACTCAGTCCTATTCTCACCAAAGTAGAACATAGCCCCCTCATTATCTACTGCCAGGATCTTGTGGGGAATGGAGATAATATTAGACAAGAGTTTGCCACAGCAGGTTAAGACCATGATATTGGCAGCTCTGGTTTTCGGAACATTTAAAAAATTCCAGCATACTTTGTATATAACTATGTGTGTATTTGCACATTAAAAAATATAAAGGTCTGTAATTCGTAGGCAGTAAGTAGTTTTTGTTTTCAGTTTTTTATAGTTATGATGAATGCTGCAATAAATTCATTCATTACAAAGGTGTTTTGTTTTTTTTTTGCGGTATGCAGGCCTCTCACTGTTGTGGCCTCTCCTGTTGCGGAGCACAGGCTCCGGAAGCACAGGCTCAGCGGCCATGTCTCACGGGCCCAGCCGCTCCGCGGCATGTGGGATCTTCCGGACCGGGGCATGAACCCGTGTCCCCTGCATCGGCAGGCGGACTCCCAACCACTGCGCCACCAGGGAAGCCCCATTACAAAGGTTTTAATAAAACTCCTTTGCCATCAAAACATCTAATAGAGTTCAGTTTATGTGTCAGTTTTTATGTGTGTATGTGTCATATATACATCCTAGTTATTCTATTTGAACATATCTAGATACATCAGAGATGCCTACTGAATACTTATACATTTTTTTATTCAAAAAAATAAAATTTATTTCCAAATCCTTAAACGAATAAATAAGACTTATGGAAAATAAGAAAAATTTCAAAAAAGAGGAAAAATTCTTAATTTTTTGCTACTTTAAGCAACGTCCAGTGTATAACGTAATTAAGACTTAGGCCACAGAGTTACATTTCTGGAATTATGGCAGAGACCAAGTCCTACTGAAAACAGCACAAAATGCTATGGTAACACTGTGATCTATCCTTTTGGGAGTATTTTGTCTGAAATTATTAATTGTTCCTATAAGAAAATATGAATTGATTTTTGTTTTGTTCTAACTCAACAGTCATCATTCAGACAGCTCCAAGTCATTCTAATATTTTGTGGAAAAGGGCACTTCCTTGGCTCAGGAAGGAGGGGATTAGCAGGTAGCATACCATTAATATCCATTTTAAAGACAGTGGTTCTGACAGATACTTGGTAAATGAGTGCTTCAGGTGCTCCTCCTCTGTAATACAGTCTCTTCCTCGTGGCTTTAGCATGCCATATCCACTAAATGCACAAAGTCTTTTCTCAAACTCTTTTTGATGATAGATTTTTCTAGAGAAAGTTGAAAAATCATTATTATTTATAGGATGTTAACTATATTCCAGGAACTGGCTTAATTTACCCCCAAATCCAAGGGAATACAAACTGTTAAATCCACAAAACAACATAGACAATACAGACAATTAATTACTGATTTTAGATATAAGGAAAGTGAAGCTCAGGATAAGCAACTTATCCAAGGTCGTATAGTTAGTAGCTGAAAAAACTAGAGTTGGTGTTAGGGGAAATACTGACTGAAACTGCCTGCCCTGGCCAGGCAAAGACAGTAACAATTTGCATGAGTAATTTTATGACAGGAGATCCTGGTAAGGAACATGGAACTAACAAGCCACCACCAACCAGAAGAATACGGGAAAGGTGAAAAGGAGAGGAGACACCAGTCCATCTGTTCTACCATCCCCCCAGAATCCTCCTCGCAGGAATCCATCTTGGCTGGGTGGCTGTGCACACCACCAGGAAGGACCCTGAGTCAGAATGATTGGCTAGAGACAACCCGGAAACTAACCCCATTATCATAAAACCCAAGACTGTGAGCCACGTGGCAGGGCAGTTCTCCTGGGTTCCCTTACCCTCCTGCTGTCTGCCCGGGTGCCCCTTCCAAAGTCTCTTGCTTTGTCAGCACGTGTGTCTCCTCAGACAATTCATTTCCAAATGTTAGACAAGAGCCCACTCTCAGGCCCTGGAAGGGGTCCCCCTTCCTGCAACATTGGAACCTAACGTGGTCAGTGGTATGCTGGTAAATGTTTAAAAACCGTCAAGGGAAGAAGGAGAGGCCTAGGAGTACATATTTTGTAGAGTTTTCTGATTTCTGTGGTGGAAATAATCCACCATAACCAATTTCAAGGGAAGGATGCATACAATCAGCTCTCAAGAGCCAGTGTGAGCCAGCTCCAGCATACCACTACAATGGGTCAGGCAGTTAAACAGTCAGCATCATAATTTCCTCACTGTAAACTGAGAATGAGAATAACTTCACTGAAGGAATGCTCTGAAGGCTTACTGGGATAACAGTGGGAGAGTGCCTAACACTGGGATTGGCCCACAGGTACTATAATAGTGACAAAAATAACTGCTTTCTCTGTAACGACAAAACAAGATCATTACCACTTTCCTTAACTAACTCCTGAATTGAATCTACTCTTTATGAGCAATAACTAACATATTTACCAGAATATTCCTGTGTGGGCCTTTCCCTAGAGATAAATTTAAAAATTAACATATGAACAATAATTTATAACATGTAGCACAGAAAACTGTAGACTGACTGGGTTCTGTGTGGCACACCTTAACTCTTAGTTATCTGACCTTTCTGAGTTATAGCTCCTAATTAAACAGGCATCATATGAGTTACACTTCAAGTCTGGTAGGATAGTGAAAGAATTTGGTGGCACATCTGGCACGGAGTCTGGTACATAGTGCAAGCACTTATATATGGTACCTGCAGACTCATATAATAATTCACACCCTGAAGCTTTCCCTGATATAGTAATTTTCACCCTGAAGTTAGGGAGGATGTTCTTCTTTCCCCCAGGGACACTGAGAAATGGAATATTTCCTGCCATATCAACAAACAAAGGATGTCACAGTCGTCAACGATTTCAGCCCTCCAATGTGAGCCAGTGAGCCAAGGAAATTCAGGGCTGAAAAGAATACCTGCCATCTAGCAACCATCAGACTGCAGCCACTCCCTGTGGTGAGCCCTGAGGAAACTCAAGATGTGTCTGGATACTGGCCCCAGATAGCTGAGGTGCATATCAAAGGAATGATTTCAGTGAGCCCAGACTCTTATATCTTCCCATACATAGAAAAGCGCTAAATTCCTTAATTTGGGGTGTCTGGTTTTCTTCAATTAACAATAATCTTTTGACATTCCCGACTACCTGTCCTTTGTTGCAAAACTCCTATACATCCTGGCTCCTCCCCTCGCCTCCTTGGAGCAGTTTCTCAGAGCTATTGGAAATGCTGTCTCCTGGGATGCAGTCCTCATTTTGCCCCAAATAAAACTTAACTTGCAACTCTCACGTTGTGGATATAGTTTTTTAAGTCAACACACCAAACAAGACTAGGAGAAAAGATTGTTTCCTTACCAGTAGCATAGTGTATGCTATCAGACAGAGACTCCATGGGACCGGTCCCCACACAGGATGCACGTACTTCCCAGGGTCACCAAGCAGCTTCAGAAATCTCACAGATTCCTGAGATTGAAAAATAAAAGCTCACACAACTATCTTTTTGGTCTCAGAATGTACAGTCAGTAAGTAAAATGGCTTGCATTTCCTGTTCATTTGTAGAAGCTTTTAAGTGCCTTTCTGTACAATCAGCCTATTCTGGAGTGATGCCTCATTAGCCGGCACCAGTGGTAGAGAGGTTATGACTGCAGGCTCTGATTCAGGCATTATTTTTTGGAATCTGTCTGGAAGGAAAACAACTTTTTCTTTCATTTTATTTTATTTCAGGTTGTGTATTTCAGGACCATTTTTTCCAATAAGTAGCTGTATTTTAGTTTTACCAAATTACAGTAATGCTCTGTAGGAGATATCAATTAGATGTTTAGTTTATGAGCTTCTCTTTTGCTTTAATCTGATAGCTTTCAATATCAACGTACATCTCAGAGGGAATCATCCTCAACTTAAAAAAATTTGTCTGTTTTTGCAATTACCAAGATGCCTATTTAAAAATTCCAATCATATGACAGACACTTTATGGATATGTGGTGTAAGACCAAAAATGTAGGCTCAATATTATGTATTACCTTGACATGTGGTGAACTGAGGAGGGTGTTGAATGACCTAACCATGAGTTCCCCTCCCCAGTTATACCATGGATAAGGTCCTTTAATCAAACAGCCTTCCTTATCAGGATGACCAGGCACAGTTCCTGCTTATCCCTGAGTAGCAGGTTTCACTTCCCTGAATGCCTAAGGAATTATTCAAACAAGCCAATCAAATCCTCCCATGGGAAACAGGGGCACCTCAGCCTCTTAATACTACAAAACCTGCTTTACACAACACTAGTTGTCTACTCTGCTCCCAAGTGCAACCACTGTGTGGCCCTGCATGGCATGAGGTGTCCTTCTCCCCCAGGTTGTGAATATAGGTGACTGATAAACTACTGTTGATTTCATCCGTTCAGTGTTGAGTGTCATGTGTTTGGCCATCCCCATCACCAAAGCGCAGGAATATCTCCCTCAGCAAAGTAGTGAATAGAAGGCAATCTTACTGCTAATTATCACTAAACCCCTGTGACATAGGTGTTTTTATTACAATTTTACTAATGTCAAGAAATTAAGATTCAAAAAAAGATAACTTTCTCCCAGTCACACAGCTAGGAAGGTGCCACACTAGGGTTTAACTCAGTCCTTTCACACATCAAAACTTGTGCTTGTGTTAGCTAACTTATCTCAAATGTCCAAAAAATTGAGAAAAACTCTGCTTATTTTAAATATCCAATGTAATAAACTTATTTTAAAGAGTCCGTATTAAAACAAGGAAGCAAATAAGCTAGATACTAGGTGCACGCTGTGTAAGGTAAGCTCTTGTCAAAATGAACCCATATTTGCATGTGAATATATTTCCCAAAATGCTTTGAAAGAGGTATTGTGTTTTCCTTGCAATGAACATTCATTCCCAGTCATTTCTATTTTTCTCCCCTGAATCTCAGTGGCTGGAGACCTGGAAAATATATATTTTTCCTAGACCTCGACCTCCTTGTCAGCAGGAATGTCAATGTTTTTATGTGTTCAGCTAAAAAGATGACCTCTTATGAGATTTGGAAGGTGTAGGGGAAGCAGCAGCCATTTTTTCCCCAGCTACAGTGGCTTATACATTGGTTTTGGTAAACATGGGTTTTTCAGGGGCTTCTGTTTTCCCTTATCAGTCATCTGCCTCAGAAATGCAAAGGATTAATGGAGTTTGCTAGTTTTCTGTTCTCTGGGTGATAGCAGAAACTTCTGTTTTCTCAATTCTGTGGCAAAGAACCTAAAAACTAGAGATGAACCCTGTATCGATTTCACTCACCTAATTCCACATATTAAATATCATCCACTGATAGCTTCATTCTTTTCCCTATATCCACTGCATCTTCAGGACTTTTCACTCATCTCTGTTAATAGATGACCAATTTATGTCTCTGTCTAAGCCCCATATTGCATGATCACTTCCCAAACTAGATCTTCAACAAGGGATCCTTCTCAGAATCTTTACTTCTTATAGGAGGCACCTGGAAACATAATTCTTTCTCACTCTCACAAAAGTTCAAAACAAATTTCCCTGACACAATATAACTAAAACACTGATATGGTTCAGGTTGAAAACTAGTTTAAATTAACCAGATAGTTGCTGGAGATTCTGAGAAGTTTCTGAAATAAAGAACTGGTAGAAACTCTTAAGAGGAAATTAGATTACAAACTTTGGGGAATTTCTTAGAAAAGAGAAGGGAATCAAGGCTAACTGTTGGTACAATAATCAAGATGGGGGCTGGCTATGCAAGTCTCGAGTACACAAACAAAAAATGGGATTGAATACTACTTCTGAGCATAGAGTTGATTACAATATTTACTTATTATCCCATAAACCCTATAGAGTCTGTAGCAATAGCCCCTCTTTTATTCCTGATATTGGTATTTCGTGTGTTCTCTCTTTTGTTCTTGGTCTGGCCAGAGGTTTATCAATTTTATTGATCTTATCAGAGAACCAGCTTTTAGTTTTATTGATTTTTTAGTATTATGTTATCAATGATAATGATTTCTACTCTTTTTCCTTCCTTTTGCCTTCTTTGAGTTTTATGTTTTCTTGCTTTAATACTTTTGAGGTATCATTTACTTACCATGAAATTCACTGATTCTAAGTGTCCAATCAGTGGTTCTTAATAAATTTACAGTTATGCAACCATCACCAAAATCAAATTTTAGAACATTTCTTCACACACACACCCCAAATCCCATGTGTTCATTTGCACTCAATCTTCATTCTCATTCCCAGCCCCAGACAACCATTAATCTACTTTCAATCTCTGTAGTCTTGCCTTTTAGCCTTTTAAGGTCCTTTCATATAAATTGTATGATACAATATGTATTCTTCTGTGTCTGTTTTTTTTTTTACTAGCATAATGTTTATGAGATTTATCTATGTTGTAACATTTAACAATCCTGAGATCTTTTTATTGCTGAACAGCATTTTGCTTGGATATAATTCAGGTTGCAAACATTCACAGATTGATAGGCATTTGGGCTGTTTTCAGCTTTTGGTTATTAAGAATAATGCTGTTGTAGACACTCGTCAAGTCTTTGTAAGGACATATGTTTTCATTTATCTTGAGTAAATTCCTAGGGGTAGAGTCATATGGTAAATTTATGTTTAGCCATTTAATAAACTGCTAAACTCTTTTCTAAAATGGCTGCTTCATTTTACATTTCCACCTACAATGTAAAAGAGTTTCAATTTCTCCACATCCTCATAAACACTTCTTGTTGTTTGTCATTTTGATTATAATCATATTCTAGTGGGTATGAAGTGGTGTAGATTTGTATTTCCCTAATGAGTAAAGATGAGTTTCTTTTTATGTGCCTATTGGATATTCATACATTGTCATCAGTGAAAAACTATTAAAATGTTTGATCAATTTTGGTTGGCTTATTTGCCCTTTTGCTATTTAGTCATATAAATTCTTTATATATTTAAGATACAAACCCTTGTCAGAAATATGATTTGCAAATATTTTACCAGTGTGTGGCTTGTTTCTTCTTACTCTTCTGAAGTGCAGCTCTACTGATGTTGATGAAGTACAACTTATCATTTTTTTCTTTTTGTGGATTGGGTTTTTAGTGTTGTATTCAAGAGATCATTGCCTAACCCTAGGATATGAAGATATGAATCTGTTTTTTTTCCAAAAAACATTATATATAGTTTTAGCTATTACATGTAGCGTTAAGATCTGTTATGAGTTAACTTTTTGTACAGTATGAAGTAAGGGTCTAAATTTGTCTTTTTGCATGTGGATTACCAGTTGTCCCAGCACCATTTTTTCCAGCTCTGTTGAGGTAGTATTGACATAAAACGGTGTGTACGTTTAAGGTGTACAACATGATGATTTGATACACTTATATATTGAAAATAATTACCACAGTAGGATTAGTGAACACATCCATCACCTTGCATAATTACCATTTCTTATTTATGGTGAGAACATTTAAGATCTACTCTCTTAGCAACTTTCTAGTATATAAGATAGTATCATGAACTATAGTCACCCTGCTGTATTTAGCTCTCCAGAATTTATTCATCTTATAACTGGAACCGTATATTATTTGACCAACATTTCCCTATTTCCCCCTGCCCCCAACCTCTGGCAAGCAACATTCTTTTCTTTGTTTCTGAGTTCAGCTTTTTTAGATTCCACATATAAGTGATAGCATACGGTATTTGTCTTTCTCTGTCTGACTTATTTCATTTAGCATAATGACATCAAGGTTCATCCATGTTGTCACAAATGGCATGATTTCCTTCTTTCCCATGGTCTAATAACATTCCATTGTGTATGTATATATATAAACACACATCACATCTTCTTTATCCATTCATCTATAGACAAGACACTTAGGTTGCTTCCATATCTTAGCTGTTGTGCATAATGCTACAATGAACATAGGAGTGCAGGTATCTCTTCAAGATCCTAATTTAGTTTTCTTTGGATATAGACTCAGAAGTGGGTTGATGGATCATATGGTAGTTCTATTTTTACTTTTTTTGAGGAACCTCCTTGCTGTTTTCCATGGTGCTGTACCAATTTATATTCCCACCAACAGTGCACAAGGGTTCCTTTTTCTCCAAATCCTTGCTAACACTTGTAATCTCTTGTCTTTTTGATAATAGCCATTGTGAGGTGTGAGGTGATATCTCATTGTGGTTTTGATTTGCATTTCCTTGACAATTGGTGATGTTGAGCATCTTTTCATGTACCTATTGGCCATGTGCATGTCTTCTTTGGAAAAAATGTCTACTCAGTTCCTCTGCTCATTCTAAAATCACATTATTTGTTTGGTTTTGTTTTGCTATTGAGTTATATGAGTTCCTTATATATTTTGGATATTAATCCCAAATCAGATATAAGGTTTGCAAAGACATTCTCCCATTCTATAAGTTGCCTTTTCATTTGGTTGATTGTTTCTTTTGCTGTGCAGAAGCTTTTTAGCTTGGTGTAGTACCACTTAATTATTTTTGTTTTTGTTGCTTGTGCTTTTGGTGTTGTATCCAAAAATTCTTTGCCAAGATCAGTATCAAGTAGCTTCATCCCTATGTTTTTTTCTAGCAGGTTTATGGTTTCAGGTCTTATGTTTAAGTGTTTAATCCATTTTGAGTTAAATTTTGTGAGTGGTATAAGATAAGGTTCCAACTTCATTCTTCTGCATGTGGTTACCCAGTTTTCCCAACACCATTTATTGAAGAGACTGCCCTTTTCCCATTGAGTATTCTTGGCTCCCTTGTCAAATATTTGTTGAACATATCTCTGGGCTCTCAGTTCTGTTCAATTGGTCTATGTGTCTGTTTTCATGCTAGTACCATACTGTTTTGATTAATATGACTTTGGTCAGGTTTGTTAATATTTTGTTGCTAATTTTTACAAATATATTCATCCAGGAATATGGATGAAATATTAAATGTTTGGTGAAATTCACCATGAAATCATCTGGTTCTGAGCTTTTCTTTTTGGGAGGTTTTTGATTACCAATTCAATGTCCTTACTTGTAACTGGTCTGTTTATAGTTTGTATTCCTTCATGATTCATTCTTGGTATGTTGTATGTTTCTGAGAATTTATCCATTTCTTCTAGGCTATCCAATTTGTTGGCATACAGTTATTCATAGTATTCTCTTATGATCCTTTGTATCTCTGTGATATAAGTTATAATGTCTCCTCTTTCATTTCTCATTTTACTTATTTGCATCTTCTCTTTTTCTTAGTCTAGCTAAAAGTTTGTAAATTTCACTATCTTTTCAAAAAACAACTCTTAGGTATGTTGATCTTTTCTATTGTTTTTCTGGTCTCTATTTCATTTGTTTCTTTCCTGATGTTTGTTATCTCTTTTCTTTTGCTAACTTTCGGTTTAGTTTGTTTTTCTTTTTCTAGTTCCTTGAGGTGAAAAGTTAGGATGTTTGTTTGAGATCTTTCTTTCTTCCTAATGTATGTGTTTATTGCTATAAACTTCCTTCTTAGAAATGCTCTTGCTGCATTCCACAGGTTTTGGTATGCTGTGTTTTCATTTTCATTTTCTTCAAGATTTCAAGTTTCTCTTTTGTTTTCTTTGACCAATTGGTTGTTCAGGGGTGTGTTGTTTAATTTCCACCTATTTGTGAATTTTCCCGTTTTCCTTCTTGATTTCTAGTTTCATACCATTGTGGTTGGAAAAGATATTTGGTGTGATTTCAGCCTTCTCAAATTTGCTAATACTTGTTTTATGACCTATCATGTGATCTATCCTCAAGTGTGTGCTTGAGAAGAATATTTATTCTGCTGCTCTTGGATGGAATATTCTGTATATGTCTGTTAGGTTCATTTGGTCAAGTTCAATGTTTCCTTATTGATTTTCATCTGTATGATCTATCCATTGTTGAAAGTGGGGTATGGAAGTCCCCTACTATTACTGTATTTTTGTCTATTTCTCCTATTAGATCTGTTAGTATTTGCTTAATATATTTAGGTGCTCCAATGTTGTGTGCATATATATTTATGCTTATTATATACCCTTGATGAATTGACCCCTTTGTCATTATATAATGACCTTCTTTGTGTCTTGTCACAGCTTTTGAGTTAAAGTATATTTCGCCTGGTATAAGTATTCTATTCCTGTGCTTTTTTGGTTTCCACTTGCATGGAATATCTTTTTGCATCCCTTCACTTTGAGCCTATGTGTGTCCTTAAAGCTAAACTGAGTCTCTTGTAGGTAGCATGTAGTTGGGTCTTGTTTTTTTGTCCAGCCAGCCACTCTCTGCCTTTTGATTGAAGAATTTAATCAATTTACATTTAATGCAATTATTGATAGGTAAGGACTTACTATTGCTGTCCTATTAATTGTTTCCTAGCTGTTTGGTAGTTCCCTTGTTCCTTTTTTCCTCTCTTGCCACCTTCCTTTGTGAACTGATAATTTTATGTAGTGGTATGCTTTGACTCTTTCTCATTATCTTTTGTGAATCTGCTTTAGGTTTTTACTTTGTTGTTACCATGAGGCTTACATAAAACATCTTATAATAGTTATTTTACACTGATAAAAATTTAACTTTAATTGCATACAAAAACTCTATTGGTTTACTCCCCACCTTTTTATGTTACTGCTTTCACAATTTACCTCTTTTTTATTATGTAGTCATTAACAAGTTATTATAACTATAGTTTATTTTAAATATTTTGTCCTTTAACCTTTATACTAGAGTTAAGTGGTTAACACACTGTCATATTAAAACATTAAGGTATCTGAATTTGAGCATATACTTACCTTTACCATTGTGTTGTGTATTTGCATATGTTTTCATGTTACTGATTATTGTCCTTTAATTTCAGTTTGAAGAACTCCTTTCACCACTTTTTGTAAGGCAGGTCTAGTGGTGATGAATTCCCTCAGCTTTTGTTTGTCTGGGAAAATCTTTTAACTCTCCTTCCTTTCGGAAGGACAACTTTGCCAGATAGAGTATTCGTGGTTGGCAGTTTTTTTTTTTCCCTCTGAGCCCTTTGAGTATATCATTCCACTCTCTCCTGGCCTGTATAGTTCTACTGAGAAATCCTCTGATAGGCTGATGAAGGTTTTCTTGTAAGTTACAAGCTTATTTTCTCTTGATGCTTTTAAGATTCTCTCTTTGTCTTTGATTTTTGACTGTTTTATTATAATACGTCTTGGAGAAGATCTCTTTCAGTTGAGTTTATTTGGGGACAGTTGAACTTCATAGAGTTGGATGTTCACATCTCTCCCCAGATTTGGGAAGTTTTCAGCTGTTATTTCTTTAAATAAGCTTTCTACTCCATTCTCCCTCTTTTCTCCCATGACTCCAATAATACACAGATTTTTAAAAATGATTTTGTATCAATCACATAGTGTTTCTTTACTCTTTCCATTGTTTTTTCTTTATTCTCTGACTGGATAATTTCAAAGGTCCTGTCTTCCAACTTACAGATTCTTTCTTATTTGATCCATTCTGCTGTTGATTCTCTTTATTGCATTTTTCATTTCATTCATTGTACTATTCAGCTCGAGAATTTCTGTTTGGTTCTGTTTTATTATTTCTATCTCTGTTAAACTTCTCATTTTGTTCATTTTGTTTTCCTGATTTCATTGAAATGTCTCTCTGTGTTTTCTTGTAGCTCATAAAGCAGCTATTTTGAATTCTTTATCAAATAAATCACAAATCTCCATGTCTTTTATGTCAGTTACTGGAAGATAATTGTGATCCTTTGGTGGTGTCTTGTTACCTTTATTTTTCATGCTCCTTGAAGTCTTGCATTTCTGTCTTCACATAGGAAGTAGCTGTCACCTCCTCCAGTCTTTCTGACTGTCTTTGGGAGAGAAATACCTTCCGTCTGCTCTGCTAGTGATTGTGAATTTTTCTCAGACCTTCTATGGATATGCCTGCTCCACACTTCTTGCTCCCTCTGTCACAGAATATTGAGCATATATGCTTTCTTTTAATTCTGCAACATACCAGGCTGAGTGCTGACATCCTCCCTTTGCTTTCTCAAGGGCAGTGCTAAATCTGAAGTTTGTGGTCTCTCCCTGGTTCACACATTTGGGCCATCTTTCTGTATGTGTTCACTAGCCATCTGCCAGGCTTGCTCTTGCCACATTCAGGCGTGCACACAGGGAGCTGGCCACAGGGTGGGGGATTGTGTACGTGAGGCGTGTGGAGTGCTGGATGTGCCTGTGTTTCATGGGGGGAGATCAGCAAGTGAGGTTTCACCAGTGTTTCATACCCAGACTTCTTAATGGAGTCTGTAATGTAGTTAGTAGAATCTGTTCCTGTTTAATGCCCTCTGAGAGTCCTATCTGCTGCTCTCCCAGCTTCCTCCTTCCCACTCCCCTGCAGTCATCAAATTAACATCTCAGTGCTCTGGATGCAGCAAGAGAGAAATGGGCCTCTTTGGCAGCATCCAACACAGCTGGAGAAGCTGGACAGTTACTCACATGGTCTCACATTCCCCCATGGGAGAAATCACAAGCTGAGAAAGTCTCTCTTGGCACTAAATTGTGCTGCCTTAGGAGAGAAGGGACACAGTTAAAGTCAAACTGTTCCTCTTAATCTCTCCAGTGCATCCAAACTCATATATATATATATATATATATATATATATATATATATATATATATATATATATATATATTTCTCTAACAGTGTGTTGGAACTTCTCTGCTGGACTCCTGCACTCATGGACTTCCATGAAGGCTCCCTTTCTATGCCTGATTGTCTAACACAGTGTATTCCAAGGGCCTATAAACTATGGCTGAGAGGGACTTGTGCCAGTTCATGGGCCACTGTAGGGTCCACAATCAGGACCAAGGTCTATATGCCTATTACCCAAATGCACAAATGGGCAAATACACTCTCAGGTCCCGTGGTGTATGGTGTTGGATTCTACAGCTCCCACAGAAGCACTCTTGTCTGTGGGTGGATGCCAAATTGTTGTTATTGAGGGGGGGATATGAGCAAGGGACATCTTATTCAGGCATTTTGCTGATGTCACTCTTCCCAGCACCATTTGTTGAGAAAACTATCCTTTCCCCATTGAATTGCTTTAGCATCTTTGTTAAAAATTAATCATAAATGTAAGAGATTATTTCTGAACTTTCAAAATTATTCCATTGAACTATATGTCTTTATGCCAGTAAAAGTGTTTGATGACTGTAGATTTATAAAAACCTTTTAAACTGAGTGATATAAATCCTCCAACTTTTTTCTTTTTTTTCAATATCGTTTTGCCAATTTTAGATCTCTTGTTTTCTGTATTTTGAATCAGATTGCCATTTTCTGTAAAAAGGGCTACTTGAATTTTTGTGTCAGGGTAATGGTGGCCTAGTAGAATGAAGTTGGGAGTGTTCCCTCCTCTTCAATTTTTTGGAATAGTTTGAGAAGGATAGATATTAGTACTTCTTTATAAGTTTGGTAAAATTCCCCTGTGAAGCCACCTCGTCCTGGACTTGTGTTTGCTGGGCATTTTAAAATTACAAATTCAATTTCAATTCTAGTAATTGGTATGTTCAAATTGTCTGTTTCTTCTTGATTCAGTCTTGTCAGATAGTATGTTTCTAGAAATTTGTTCATTTCTTCTAGGTTGTGAAGTTTGTCGGCATATAACTATTCATAGTATTCTCTTATGATTTTTTGTATCTCTGTGGTATCAGTTGTTATTTCTCCTTTTCCATTTCTTATTTTGTTTATTTAGGTCCTCTCTTGATAAGCCTGACTAAAGGTTTATAAATTTTATTTATCTTTTCAAAAAACCACTTCTTGGTTTTATTGATCTTTTCTATTGTTTTTTAGCTTTATTTATTTCCTTTCTGATCTTTATTATTTCCTTTCTTCTGCTGACTTTGGGCTTTGCTTGTTCTTCTTTTAGGTGATAGGGTAGGTTGTTTATTTGAGATTTTTCTTGTTTCTTGAGGAAGGCCTGTGTCACTCTAAACTTCACCCTTAAAACTTCTTTTGCTGCATCCCATAGATTTTGCAAAGTTGTATTTCCATTTTCATTTGTCTCAAGGTGTTTTCTGATTTCCCCTTTGATTTCATCATTGACCCATTGTTTTTTTAGTAACATGTTGTTTGGTCTCAATGTGTTTGCTCATTTCCCATTTTTCTTTCTGTAGTTGATTTCTAGTTTCATATCTAAGTCTTTCTTTTTTATCTTAGTCAATGTAAGTTTTTCAAGGTTGTTTATCTTTTCAAAGAACCGGTTTTGATTTCATTGATTCTCCTTTGCTTTCCTGTTTTCTCTTTTGTTTATGGCTAGTCAATCTTTATCATTTCCTAACTTCTGCTAGCTTTGAGTTTAGTTTTCTCTTCTTTTTCTAATTACTTAAGGTGGAAAGTTATGCTATTGACTTGAGATCTTTATTATTTTCTAGTATAGGTAGTTACAGCAATAAGTTTCCTCTCCGAGCACTGCATCCACTGCATCACTATAATTTTTGGTATGTTGTGTTTTCATTTTCATACATTTCAAAGTATTTTAAAATTTCACTTGTGATTTTTTCCTTTTACTCACTGGCTATTTAAAGTGTGTTGTTTCATTTTCAGATATTTATATATTTTCCAGTTTTTCTTGTATTAGTTTCTCATTTCATTCAATTATGGTCAGAGAGAGTACTTTGTATGATTTCAACCTTTTAAAATTAATTCAGACTTGTTTTTTGATCTAACATATTGTATATTCTGGAGAATGTTTCATATGCACTTAGGTTTATCCTATTCTGGGTTCACTAAGCTTATTGAATCTCTATATCTTTTGCCAAATTTGGGGAGTTTTCAGCCATTATTTCTTTGAATACTTTCCAGTCCCTCTCTCTCTCTCCTCTCCTTTTGGGACTCTGATGATACAAATGCTAGCTCTTGTTTTATTGTCTCATAGGCCACTGAAACTCTCCATTTTGTCAGCCCAATGTCTCTCTGTTGTTCAGTTTGGGTAAATTCTATTGATCTGTTTTCAATTTCACTAATTCTATCTTCTGTCATCTCCACTCTAATTTTGAGCCCTGGAGGGACTCACTGAATGTGAGAGGTTTTTTAAAAATTTGTTTATTGTGTCTTTCATTTCTATAATTTCTATTTATTTCCTTTTCATAGATTCTATTTTTTTGCTGAGATTTTCTATTTTTTCATTTGTTTTAAGAGAATTTATTTTTTTGTTGTTGAAGCATCTTTGTGATGGCTGATTTAAAATTCTTATTAGAAAGTTACAAAATCTGGCTCATCTCAGTCTTGTTGTCTGTTGATTGTCTTTTCTTATTTGTGTTGTGATTTTTCTGGCTCTTGGTATGACATTTGATTTTCTATTGTATACGGAACATATTAGATATTATATTGTGAGGCACTAGATCTTATTTATTTAATCCTCCTCCTTTTAAACCTAGTGTAGCTTCTGTCAAGGTATAGCACAAGGGCCAGGTGAGTGTGTATGTTCAGCTCCTGCTGGGCCCTACTTATAGTACCCTGGCAAAAGTAAGTACTCACTAACACTGCCTCATTGCAAACTGCTGGAGTGGAAATTCAGCTTCCTCCTTTGATCCCACTAACTTCTTCATGATGGTAATAGGGTACCAACTTTCACTGTATCTGTTTCCTCTGAGTGCTGGTGTAAACCCAGATCCCAGTTTGGCCTTTTTGACACAATGTTATGGGTAGCAGGAAAGTGGAGTGCCAACTACCTTCACATCACAATATCATTCTGTCTCATTGATGCTGGGTGGGGAGGTGGAGGCTTCAGCTCCTCAGCCAGCCCTGCTGACACTGGCAGGAATGGCAGGTGAAGCATAGTGGTGACTAGCTCTACCTTGAACTCCCTTGGTAAGTCTCTTTGCTTCTGTATGTGGTTGGACATCCAGCTCACTACTGGACCCCACTGAGAACATCCTGGCAGGAGAGTCTGCATTGCCTCCTTCCACCAAGTGAAGGGTGGGAGATCAGCTCCCCTTCACACCATCCAGAAGTACAAGCCCTGCATGGGAATCATTAGAGCATCACAGCCTGCTCCCTTCAAATAGAAGTGGAGGATCATTTTACTTCTTGGCACACTGAAACTATTCAGTGGGGCAATAAGAGCACTACCTGCTTCTTCCAGGTGGGAAATGTAACATTAGCTCTCTGCTCAGCTTCACCAATACCACTGGGTTAGAGAATTACAGGACTGTCATTGTAGGGGGAGGTGGGTGCAGTTTTTTCTTTGATGCTTGGCTGGAGTAGTGCCGATATTGCCAAAAAGGTTTTCTATTGTTAGGGCACACTTTTCTGGTCCTTTGGATAAGAGGAACAGCTTTTTTCTTGAAGCTTTTTGTCTATGCCTGTTAGCAGTTCTGGGTTGGAGGCTTCTGCAGAGCTCTGTCTGTCTGGAATATAATGGAGGCAATAAGGAAACTCGGGAAATCACTACCTGTGTTGTTCCTTGAGTCTCAATGTCCCTAGGCAGCCTGATTTTTTTCCACCTTTCAGGTGTTTTCATATTTACAGTGTTATGTCTAGATGTTTTTTTTTTTTACATCTTTATTGGGGTATAATTGCTTTACAATGGTGTGTTAGTTTCTGCTTTATAACAAAGTGAATCAGTCATACATAAACATATGTTCCCATATGTCTTCCCTGTTGCGTCTCCCTCCCTCCCACCCTCCCCATCCCACCCCTACAGGCTGTCACAAAGCACCGAGCCAATATCCCTGTGCCATGCGGCTGCTTCCCACTAGCTATCTACCTTACTGCGTTTGTTAGTGTGTATATGCCCATGACTCTCTCTCGCCCTGTCACAGCTCACCCTTCCCCCTCCCCATAACCTCAAGTCCGTTCTCTAAGAGGTCTGCGTCTTTATTCCTGCTTTACCCCTAGGTTTTTCATGACATTTTTTTTCTTAAATTCCATATATATGTGTTAGCATACGGTATTTGTCTCTCTCTTTCTAACTTACTTCACTCTGTATGACAGACTCTAGGTCTATCCACCTCATTACAAATAGCTCAATTTCGTTTCTTTTTATGGCTGAGTAATATTCCATTGTATATATGTGCCACATCTTCTTTATCCATTCATCCGATGACGGGCATTTAGGTTGTTTCCATCTCCGGGCTATTGTAAATAGAGCTGCAATGAACATTTTGGTACATGTCTCTTTTTGAATTATGGTTTTCTCAGGGTATATGCCCAGTAGTGGGATTGCTGGGTCATATGGTAGTTCTATTTGTAGCTTTTTAAGGAACCTCCATACTGTTCTCCACAGTGGCTGTATCAATTTACATTCCCACCAACAGTGTAAGAGGGTTCCCTTTTCTCCACACCCTCTCCAGCATTTATTGTTTCTAGATTTTTTGATGATGGCCATTCTGACTGGTGTGAGATGATATCTCATTGTAGTTTTGATTTGCATTTCTCTCATGATTAGTGATGTTGAGCATTCTTTCATGTGTTTGTTGGCAGTCTGTATATCTTCTTTGGAGAAATGTCTATTTAGGTCTTCTGCCCATTTTTGGATTGGGTTGTTTGTTTTCTTGTTATTGAGCTGCATGAGCTGCTTGTAAATTTTGGAGATTAATCCTTTGTCGGTTGCTTCATTTGCAAATATTTTCTCCCATTCTGAGGGTTGTCTTTTGGTCTTGTTTATGGTTTCCTTTGCTGTACAAAAGCTTTGAATTTTCATTAGGTCCCATTTGTTTATTTTTGTTTTTATTCCCATTACTCTAGGAGGTGGGTCAGAAAGGATCTTGCTGTGATTTATGTCATAGAGTGTTCTGCCTATGTTTTCCTCTAAGAGTTTGATAGTTTCTGGCCTTACATTTAGGTCTTTAATCCATTTTGAGCTTATTTTTGTGTATGGTGTTAGGGAGTGATCTAATCTCATACTTTTACATGTACCTGTCCAGTTTTCCCAGCACCACTTATTGAAGAGGCTGTCCTTTCTCCATTGTACATTACTGCCACCTTTATCAAAGATAAGGTGTCCATATGTGCATGGGTTTATCTCTGGGCTTTCTATCCTGTTCCATTGATCTATCTTTCTGTTTTTGTGCCAGTACCATACCGTCTTGATGACTGTAGCTTTGTAGTATAGTCTGAAGTCAGGGAGCCTGATTCCTCCAGTTCCTTCTTTCGTTCTCAAGATTGCTTTGGCTATTCGGGGTCTTTTGTGTTTCCATACAAATTGTGAAATTTTTTGTTCTAGTTCCGTGAAAAATGCCAGTGGTAGTTTGATAGGGATTGCATTGAATCTATAGATTGCTTTGGGTAGTAGAGTCATTTTCACAATGTTGATTCTTCCAATCCAAGAACATGGTATATCTCTCCATCTATTTATATCATCTTTAATTTCTTTCATCAGTGTCTTATAATTTTCTGCATACAGGTCTTTTGTCTCCTTAGGTAGGTTTATTCCTAGATATTTTATTCTTTTTGTTGCAATGGTAAATGGGAGTGTTTTCTTGATTTCACTTTCAGATTTTTCATCATTAGTATATAGGAATGCCAGAGATTTCTGTGCATTAATTTTGTATCCTGCCACTTTACCAAATTCATTGATTAGCTCTAGTAGTTTTCTGGTAGCATCTTTAGGGTTCTCTATGTATAGGATCATGTCATCTGCAAACAGTGACAGCTTTACTTCTTCTTTTCCAATTTGGATTCCTTTTATTTCCTTTTCTTCTCTGATTGCTGTGGCTAAAACTTCCAAAACAATGTTGAATAATAGTGGTGAGAGTGGGCAACCTTGTCTTGTTTCTGATCTTAGTGGAAATGCTTTCAGTTTTTCACCATTGAGGATGATGTTTGCTGTGGGCTTGTCATATATGGCCTTTATTATGTTGAGGAAAGTTCCCTCTATGCCTACTTTCTGCAGGGTTTTTATCATAAATGGGTGTTGAATTTTGTCAAAAGCTTTCTCTGCATCTATTGAGATGATCATATGGTTTTTCTCCTACAATTTGTTAATATGGTTTATCACATTGATAGATTTGCGTATATTGAAGAATCCTTGCATTCCTGGAATAAACCCCACTTGATCATGGTGTATGATCCTTTTAATGTGTTGTTGGATTCTGTTTGCTAGTATTTTGTTGAGGATTTTTGCATCTATGTTCATCAGTGATATTGGTCTGTAGTTTTCTTTCTTTGTGACATCCTTGTCTGGTTTTGGTATCAAGGTGATGGTGGCCTCGTAGAAGGAGTTAGGGAGTGGTCCTCCCTCTGCTATATTTTGGAAGAGTTTGAGAAGGATAGGTGTTAGCTCTTCTCTAAATGTTTGATAGAATTCGCCTGTGAAGCCATCTGGTCCTGGGCTTTTCTTTGTTGGAAGATTTTTAATCACAGTTTCAATTTCAGTGCTTGTGATTGGTCTGTTCATATTTTCTATTTCTTCCTGATTCAGTCTTGGCAGGTTGTGCATTTCTAAGAATTTGTCCATTTCTTCCAGATTGTCCATTTTATTGGCATAGAGTTGCTTGTAGTAATCTCTCATGATCTCTTTTATCTCTGCAGTGTCAGTTGTTACCTCTCCTTTTTCATTTCTAATTCTATTGATTTGAGTCTTCTCCCTTTTTTTCTTGATGAGTCTGGCTAGTGGTTTATCTATTTTGTTTATCTTCTCAAAGAACGAGCTTTTATTTTTATTGATCTTTGCTATTGTTTCCTTCATTTCTTTTTCATTTATTTCTGATCTGATTTTTATGATTTCTTTCCTTCTGCTAGCTTTGGGGTTTTTTTTGTTCTTCTTTCTCTAATTGCTTGAGGTGCAAGGTTAGGTTGTTTATTTGAGATGTTTCCTGCTTCTTAAGGTGGGTTTGTATTGCTATAAACTTCCCCCTTAGAACTGCTTTTGCTGCATCCCACAGGTTTTGGGTCGTTGTGTCTCCATTGTCATTTGTTTCTAGGTATTTTTTGATTTCCTCTTTGATTTCTTCAGTGATCTCTTCATTATTAAGTAGTGTATTGTTTAGCCTCCATGTGTTTGTATTTTTTACAGATCTTTTCCTGTAATTGATATCTAGTTTCATGGCGTTGTGGTCAGAAAAGATACTTGATACAATTTCAATTTTCTTAAATTTACCAAGGCTTGATTTGTGACCTAAGATATGATCTATCCTGGAGAATGTTCCATGAGCACTTGAGAAAAATGTGTATTCTGTTGTTTTTGGATGGAGTGTCCTATAAATATCAATTAAGTCCATCTTGTTTAATGTATCATTTAAAGCTTGTGTTTCCTTATTTATTTTGATTTTGGATGATCTGTCCATGGGTGAAAGTGGGGTGTTTAAGTCCCCTACTATGAATGTGTTACTGTCGATTTCCCCTTTTATGGCTGTTAGTATTTGCCTAATGTATTGAGGTGCTCCTATGTTGGGTGCATAAATATTTACAATTGTTATATCTTCTTCTTGGATCGATCCCTTGATCATTATGTAGTGTCCTTCTTTGTCTCTTTTAATAGTCCTTATTTTAAAGTCTATTTTGTCTGATATGAGAATTGCTACTCCAGCTTTCTTTTGGCTTCCATTTGCATGGAATATCTTTTTCCATCCCCTTACTTTCGGTCTGTATGTGTCTCTAGGTCTGAAGTGGGTCTCTTGTAGACAGCATATATAAGGGTCTTGTTTTTGTATCCATTCAGCTAATCTGTGTCTTTTGGTGGGAGCATTTAATCCATTTACATTTAAGGTAATTATCGATATGTATGTTCCTATTCCCATTTTCTAAATTGTTTTGGGTTCGTTATTATAGGTCTTTTCCTTCTCTTGTGTTTCTTGCCTAGAGAAGATCCTTTAGCATTTGTTGTAAAGCTGGTTTGGTGGTGCTGAACTCTGTCAGCTTTTGCTTGTCTGTAAAGGTTTTAATTTCTCCATCAAATCTGAATGAGATCCTTGCTGGGTAGAGTAGTCTTGGCTGCATGTTTTTCTCCTTCATCACTTTCAGTATGTCCTGCCACTCCCTTCTGGCTTGTAGGGTTTCTGCTGAGAGATCAGCTGTTAACCTTATGGGGATTCCCTTATGTGTTATTTGTTGTTTTTCCCTTGCTGCTTTTAATATGCTTTCTTTGTATTTAATTTTTGACAGTTTGATTAATATGTGTCTTGGCGTATTTCTCCTTGTATTTATCTTGTATGGGACTCTCTGTGCTTCCTGGACTTGATTAACTATTTCCTTTCCCATATTAGGGAAGTTTTCAACTATAATCTCTTCAAATATTTTCTCAGTCCCTTTCTTTTTCTCTTCTTCTTCTGGAACCCCTATAATTCGAATGTTGGTGCGTTTAATGTTGTCCCAGAGGTCTCTGAGACTGTCCTCAGTTCTTTTCATTCTTTTTTCTTTATTCTGCTCTGCAGTAGTTATTTCCACTATTTTATCTTCCAGGTCACTTATCCGTTCTTCTGCCTCAGTTATTCTGCTATTGATCCCATCTAGAGTACTTTTAATTTCATTTATTGTGTTGTTCATCATTGCTTGTTTCATCTTTAGTTCTTCTAGGTCCTTGTTAACTGATTCTTGCATTTTGTCCAATCTATTGTCCATTCTATCTCCAAGATTTCGGATCAACCTTACTATCATTATTCTGAATTCTCTTTCAGGTAGACTGCCTATTTCCTCTTCATTTGTTAGGTCTGGTGCATTTTTATCTTGCTCCTTTATCTGCTGTGTGTTTTTCTGTCTTCTCATTTTGCTTATCTTACTGTGTTTGGGGTCTCCTTTTTGCAGGCTGCAGGTTTGTAGTTCCTCCTGTTTTTGATGTCTGTCTCCAGTGGCTAAGGTTGGTTCAGTGGGTTGTGTAGGCTTCCTGGTGGAGGGGGCTAGTGCCTGTGTTGTGGTGGATGAGGCTGGATCTTGTCTCTCTAGTGGGCAGGTTCACGTCTGGTGGTGTGTTTGGGGGCGTCTGTGGCCTTATTATGATTTTAGGCAGCCTCTCTGCTAATGGGTGGGGTTGTGTTCCTGTTTTGCTAGTTGTTTGGCATAGGTTTTCCAGCACTGTGGCTTGCTGGTCGTTGAGTAAAGCTGGGTGCTGGTGTTAAGATGAAGGTCTCTGGGAGATTTTCGCCGTTTGATATTATGTGGAGCTGGGAGGTCTCTTGTTGATCAGTGTCCTGAAGTTGGCTGTCCTACCTCAGAGGCAGAGCCCTGCCTCCTGGCTGGAGCACCAAAAGCTTTTCATCCACAGGCTCAGGATAAAAGGGAGAAAAAGTAGAGGGAATTAGTAGAAGTATGAGGAAAGAAAGAAGGAAAGGAGGGTAGGAAGGAAGGAAGGAAGAAAGAAAGAAGCAAAGAAGGCAAGAAGCCAAGAAGGAAAGAAAGGAGTGAGGGAGGGAGGGAGGAAGGAAGGAAGGAGGGAAAGAAGGAAAAAAGACTGAAAGAAAGAAGATACAGTAAAAATAAAATAAAGTATAATAAAGTTATTGAATTAAAAACTTCTTATTTAGAAAAAAAAAAGGGACGGAAAGAACCTTAGGACAAATGTTGGAAGCAAAGCTATACAGACAAAATCTTACACAGAAGCATACACATACACCCTCACTAAAAGAGGTAAATGGGGAAAAATCCTAAATCTTGCTGTCAGAGACCACCTCCTCAATTTGGGATGATTCGTTGTCTAAAGGAGGGAAAGAAGGACGGAAAGAAAGAACGAAGGTAAAGTATAATAAGGTTATTAAAATTAATTATTAAGAAAAAAATAAAAAAAAAACATGGACGGATAGAACCCTAGGACAAATGGTGGAAGCAAGACTATACAGACAAGATCTCACACAGAAGCATACACATACACATTCACAAAAAGAGGAAAGGGGAAAAAATCATAGATCTTGCTCCTAAAGTCCACTTCCTTAATTTGGGATGATTGGTTGTCTATTCAGGTATTCCACAGATGCAGGGTACATCAAGTTGATTGTGGAGCTTTAATCCGCTGCTTCTGAGGCTGCTGGGAGAGATTTCCCTTTCTCTTCTTTGTTCTCACAGCTCCCAGGGCTAAGCTTTGGATTTGGCCCTGCCACTGCGTGTAGATCGCTGGAGGGCGTCTGTTTTTTGCTCAGACAGGATGGGGTTAAAAGAGCCGCTGATTGGGGGCTCCGGCGTACTCAGGCCGGCGGGGACGGAGGGGCACAGAGTGCGGGGCGGGCCTGCGGTGGCAAAGGCCGGCGTGACTTTGCACCAGCCTGAGGCGCGCTGCGCGCTCTCCCGGGGAAGTTGTCCCTGGATCCCGGGAACCCGGCAGTGGCGGGCTGCACAGGCTCCGCGGAAGAGGGGTGTGGAGAGTGACCTGTGCTCGCACACAGGCCCCTCGGTGGCGGCAGCAGCAGCCCCAACGTCTCCCGCCCGCCTCTGGGGTCCGCGCCCCTAGCCGCGGCCTGCGCCCGTCTCTGAATTCCGCGCTTTCAGCCGCGGCTCGCGCCCGTCTCTGGACTCCGCGCTTTCAGCCGCGGCTCGCGCCCGTCTCTGGATTCCGCGCCTTCAGCCGCGGCTCGCGCCCGTCTCTGGATTCCGCGCTTTCAGCCGCGGCTCGCGCCCGTCTCTGGATTCCGCGCTTTCAGCCGCGGCTCGCGCCCGTCTCTGGGGTTCGCGCTTTTAGCCGCGGCTCGCGCCCGTCTCTGGAGTTCCTTTAAGCAGCGTTCTTAAACCCCTCTCCTCACGCCCCAGGAAACAAAGAGGGAAGGAAAAGTCTCCTGCCTCTTCTGCAGGTGCAGGCTTTTCCCCGGACTCCCTCCCGGCTAGCTGTGGTGCACTAACCCCTTCAGGCTATGTTCAAGCCGCCAACCCCACTCCTCTCCCTGCGCTCCGGCCTCAGCTCGCAGCCCCGCCCGCCCCGGCGGGTGAGCAGACAAGCCTCTCGGGCTGGTGAGTGCCGGTCGGCACCGATCCTCTGTGCGGGAATATCCCCGCTTTGCCCTCCGCACCCCTGTGGCTGTGCTCTCCTCCGCAGCTTCGAAGCTCCCCGCTCCGCCTCCCGCAGTCTCCGCCCGCGAAGGGGCTTCCTAGAGTGTGGAAACTTTTCCTCCTTCACCGCTCCCTCCCACTGGTGCAGGTGCCGTCCCTATTCTTATGTCTCTGTTTTTTCTTTTGCCCTACCCAGGTACGTGGGGAGTTTCTTGCCTTTTGGGAGGTCTGAGGTCTTCTGCCAGCCTTCAGTAGGTGTTCTGTATGAGTTGTTCCACGTGTAGATGTATTTCTGGTGTATCTGTGGGGAGGAAGGTGATCTCCGCGTCTTACTCTTCCGCCATCTTCCGCCTTCCCCCCTAGATATTTTTACTTATAAGGAGAACCTTAAAGCAGTGGGGCTGCTCCATCTTGCATATATCACAAATTTTGAAAACATTATATTTTCATTTTTATTCAGTTCCAGATATTTTAAAATTTGTCTTTAAACTTCCTCTTTGACTCATGGGTCATTTATAAATGTGTGCTTTTGTTTGAATATAGTTAGAGATTTTCCCAGATACCTTTCTGTTATTAATTTCTGGTTTAATTGTGCTGTGGTTGAGGAATATATCTTATATTCTTTCTATTCTTTTAAATTTGTTAAGCTTTTCTCTTTTATGGCTCAGATGAAGGCCTATCTTCTTTAAATGTTCAATGTGTACCTAAAAAGACTGTTTATTATACTGTTATTAGGTGGAGCGTTCTACAAATATCAATTAGGCCAAGTTGGTCAGTGATATTGTTTGGGTCTTTTACAGCCTTGCTGATTTTCAAACCACTTGTTTTATTGATTGCTGAGAGAAGAGTGCCAATACTGAAAGTTTAATTATGAATTTCTGTAGTTCTGCTTCATGTTCTATCAGATTTTGCTTCATGCACTTTGAAATTTTGTTCTTAGTGCACACATATTTAAGATTGTCATTCCTTCTTTGTGAATTAACCCTTTTATCATTAGCTACTGTTCCTCTTTATGTCTGATACTTTTTCTTGTTCTGAAATTTGCTTTCACTGATATTATTTTAACTCTTCCAGCTCTCTTTTGATTAGACTTTTTTTTTTTTTTTTTTTTGCGGTATGCGGGCCTCTCACTGTTGTGGCCTCTCCCGTTGTGGAGCACAGGCTCCGGACGCGCAGGCTCAGTGGCCATGGCTCACGGGCCCAGCCGCTCCGCGGCATGTGGGATCTTCCCGGACCGGGGCACGAACCCGTGTCCCCTGCATCGGCAGGCGGACTCTCAACCACTGTGCCACCAGGGAAGCCCTCTTTTGATTAGACTTTGCATGGCATCTTTTTTCTATCTATTACTTTTAGCCACCCATGTAATTTTATTTAAGGAGTGTTTCTTATAAAAGGCATATAGTTTAATATTTTTTCCTTTACCTAATCTGACATCTGTTTGTAATTAATTTGTTTTGAACATATATATTTAATATAATTATTGTTATATTGGATTTAGCTCTACTATTTTATTGTATTTTTGTTGTTGATTTTCCCCTGCGTTTTAAACTTTTCTGTTCATTTCCTCCCTTATTTTATGTTATTTGAATAGTTTTCATATGACATTTTATTTATCTTTTGTTTTTTTTAACTATCTCCTTATATTAAGATTTTTAGTGGTTGTTCTAGGGATTCAAATGTATATACCTTACTTTAAAAAATCTACTTCAGTTAATGTTTTACCATTTCAGGTAAAATCACCTCCCCTTTATAGCTGTTGTAAGTCTTACATCTACATACTGTGGTAACCCCACCAGTTAATGTTACATGTTTTTGCTTTTTATAGCCATACATATTTTGAAAAATTTAAGAAGAGAAAAATAGTCTACTA
This sequence comes from Lagenorhynchus albirostris, assembly GCF_949774975.1. Classification (NCBI taxonomy): domain Eukaryota; kingdom Metazoa; phylum Chordata; class Mammalia; order Artiodactyla; family Delphinidae; genus Lagenorhynchus; species Lagenorhynchus albirostris. The sequence continues at coordinate 87,462,489 of NC_083116.1, read as the reverse complement.
TATTCATCCAGAAATTTATCATTTCTATTTTTATTCATTCTGAAGTTCAAAGTTTTCTACCCCTATCATTTTCTTTCAGTCTAAAAACTTTATTAGCATTTACTTTAGACTTGTTTTTCTAGCAGCAAACTCTATTAGTGTTCTCTTTATCTGAGAAGGTCATTATTTAAATGTCATTCGTTTAAGGGTATTTTTTGCTGAATGTAGAATTCCAGGTTGACAATTATTTTCTTTCAGAATTTTCAAGGTATTGCTACACTCTATTCTGGCCCCAATGGTTTCCTAGGAGCAGTGCACTGTTATGTGAATCATTATCCCCTTATATCTGTTGCATTATTTTTTATTGGCCATTTTCAAGGTTTTTATTTTTTTAATCTTTGGTTTTTAGAAGTTTGATTTTGATTGTTCTGGGCATGATTTTCTTTGAGTTTATAATCTTTGTGGTTCACTGAGCTTCCTGAATCTGTATATTTATGTATTTCACTTATTTGGGGAATTTTCAGAAATTATTTCTTGAAATGTATGTTCTGCACTAGTATCTTTTCCCTCTCCTTTTTAGAGTCCAATGAATACCACAATTTATGAGTCTCTGCTTATTTTATTTCCATCTTTTTTTCTCTTTGCTTATGTGGTTGGATGTTACTCAGTCTGTCTTTATCATTTCTGTTCTTCTACTGAGCCCATCTAGTGAACTTTTAAATATCTGATATTGTATTTTTGATTTATGAAATTTCCATTTGGTCTTTAAAATAATTTATATTTCTCTGCTTAGAACATCTGTCTTTCCTTTCATTTCAACAGCATCTACCTTCACTTCACCTTCACCCATGGAAGATGGTTGTAATACCTTCTTTAAAATCTTTGTCTGACAACTCCAATATCTGGGTCACCTTGAGGTTGGCACATGTTGAATTTTCCCTTACACTTCTTTTCAAACTTTCCTTGTTCTTGATATGTAGTATATTTTTGGATTGTATTCTTGACTGTATAGTTGTATTGTATTCTGAATATTATATTGTTTGACTTTGGGTCCTATTAATATCCTCTGGAGAATACTTTTTTGTTTGGTTGGTTGGTTTAGCTAGAAATCACCCTGGTTAGGTTTAAAGTAAAAATCCCATCTCACCTTTGGATGATTATTCCATTTTAAGTTCAATTTGCAAAGAAATTGCTATGCTGTTTTGACTGTCTCACACATGCACCTCTCAGGATTTAGTCTGAGACTTGAGTGGTGGTTTATGGCATAGTTAAGTTCAAAGTATCTTACTATGCTGCTTTGGGTCTATGCTGTGCATGTGCAACTTAACAATAAGCCTGAAATGTATAGAAATTTCATTCACAGAATTAGGATATTCCCTTCTTGCACACTGTCCTCTCCAAGATTCCCCTCTCCATATTCTATGGCTTCCAAAGACCCCTGTAACTAATCTTCTGTCCAGAAAGATAGAGGTTCTCTTGGGTTTTTAATTACCCATGCCACCACAGGGGAATTCTGTGGATGACAATTCTCTTTAGCTGTGAGTGGCACAGGGCTTTCAGGTAAGACATGACCTCTTCTTTCCCAGATAACAGCTGTTATTGAGAAGCTGCTCTCTTTGAAGAATGGACCCTATTTGAAGGGCAGAACAGAAGAAGTGGCTCTGTTTCCCAAGTCCTTTAAACTCCGTAAGGTTCCCATCCATCTTGTACTGTCTTTTACTTTTGTTGTTTAGGTCACATGCTCCATCTTCACCAGTGGAAATTTAGAAAGATAGAACCCAATCTTGTTGGTTTCACAGAAGAGCCTTTTAGTTTTGGTCAAGAATACTTTATAGGGATGCTATGCCCTGTGAGGTGCCTATATTTTTCAGGAAAAATAGTATTGGAAATGGATGACTATCTTAGGAACAAAGACATCTGTATCTCAGCAATTCTAATATAACTGAATTGCTTTTATCATCCAAAACTGAATATTTATCTACATGCTGTGAAATGGAAAATGGTCCATTACACTCAGGTTCTTAACTGCATGACAAAAAAATTGTATCTAGCAGTATAATAAAATCTGTTTCCATTTTTAAATAACTAAATATATATTTTTAATTTCCTCAATATTAAAAGCTAATTTGGAAAAATATCCCCTTACATGAGTCTACAGCAGATATCTCCTCCTCATGCCTAAGTCCTTGAGCTAGAATTTAAACTCTGTAACCTCTCCCCCACCCGCACTCTCTACAATAGCCTCTTTGAGAATAATCCTGATGGTCACTACTTTTGGATATATTGTAATTTAAAATCTTTATCTTTTTCTCTCTTTCTGGAACACGCTATCTACAGTTAGTCATCAAAACTTTCTTTTTAAACAAAATAATCTCTTGTATCCAAGGGCAAGATGCAAATGGAAATCAGTGGCTAAGCATAAAATATACTTTTAAAGAACAATATAGTTCTGTTTCCCAGTATCCATTTCACTTCACCAAACTTGGAATCCAAGGTTCCACTATTTTTCCTAAATATTATGCTGGAGCATAGAAATTTTACTGACAAAATGTGTAGCTCCAGGACAGACTTGGGCCGGAGGCACAGAAATAATTTTTAAAAATTTAACATTATCTGTTCATTCATTCCAGACAGCCTGGATGGACACACACACACGCATGTGCATTACAGCAAAAGAATCTCATATAAATTCTACGTTGGGAATGTTTGTTTATGGAAGATGCTGTGTTAAGCAAACAGGGATGTTGGAAACCTCTGAACACTGATTTTAAACCAATTACCTCTGAACTGATTTTCACAGAAATATTGATACTAATACTTATTGACTACTTAGGATGTGCCAGCACTGCTTTAAGTACTTCATGTTCAGGGACTGACTTAATCCGTACTTCAATGTGGGCACTATTACTTTTTAAATATCACACATGGGTACATGGGGGACCTTAGTCAATTTACACAGCCAGCAAATGGTGGTGCTGAGATATGAATCCAAGCACTAGTCTGGTCCCCATATCCACAATCTTAGCCTACTACAGGACACTATTTCCTTCTTATTTGTGAAAAGAAGAAACTGAAAGACATTTTAATACAGAAATACAGACATGGTAAGAACATAACACTTTCTCTTATTAAACCATTCTCTTTCCCTCCCCTTTGCTGCCACAGTCCATCAAATCCATGCTATGTGATATTGCACACTTCTAAATTCAAGTGCTCCTTTGACATTCTTTGACTACAACCTCAAAATAAATGGATACTCTGGGAGAGACATGGTTAATACCAGAGACAAAGAGTCCTTTTGGCATGTTAAAGGAGCTGTAGCCCTTGGAGGCTCTCCAGAAAGTGGAAGTGATTGACTATAGCAGTTTCTCCTGAAAACAAAATGTCTTGGTTGTCAGATAACCTGCAAAGGGTGTATTAGGGAAAATGGATCCTAAATTCATTCTTAAGGCAGGGATGGATAAAGGAGCAGGGATGGAGGGTAGAGTGTGGGGGGCAGACATAAAGGGAAGGTGGGCATCTCTGTGTGAGGGCTTAATTGTTTCTACCCCACACAAAATACATCATTACTTCTTTGGATTCCAAAAATACTAGGTCCCTTAGCACTGGACAGTGTCTGCACAGTAGAGGGCTGCCACTCCCGGGGTGGTGATTTGTGATGACAGGTGATTCGTGAAGAAAAAGTACAGGAGGTTACAGGGTACTGGACATGGAGTTACAGCAAAGGGACAGGTTGGAGACCCTGTTTTTTTTTTTTTTTTTATTCTTTGGGTGGCAGGCAGGGACTTTGGGAGGCAGAGGAGGGTGGGAGGGTTGAAGGGGATGGGCTTCTCTGTGTAACTGGCATTATAGGTTATTTCTGTTTTACTATGCTCATGTGGGAATAAATGACTCTTCATTTGAATTTTTATGGATTTTCACATATAGTTTATAATATTCACTTGGTAAAGAATTTAGTAATTTTCCAAGGGAATTAAGTGTATTGATCAATAGATTCTCCATCTATTTTTACCTAAGTGTAGCACATTGTACACACTGTTCTGTACCTTGCTCTTTGGAATTAGCACTGTAACCATAGACAACCAGAAAAAAACCCCTAAATGTTTACCAGTGTGGGTGGTGATTAAATGAATTATATTATAACCATGAAATTGGATATCCTGGAAACATTAAAAATGATGATGCAGGCATATATTACTTGACATAAAAGTATATTCACCTTCTAAAGCCAAATGAAAAAAGTGACTTTTGAAATAGAGAAATGTGTTTGTGTATGTGTGTGTGTATGTGTGTGTGTGTCTGTGTGAGTGTGCATGCATGTGTATAGCCAGAAGTTTGGAAAGATACACAAACACAATCATGGCTGACTGTGGACATCTCTGAGTGAAGGCATTATAGATGCTATACTTTGCCATTTTTATGTGCATTTTATTATGTTTATGTTTGCTACCATGTGAACAAATTGCATATTTGATTGTTTTACTTCTGATTATAAGTCTTTCACAGAATTAAAAAAATCAGCAAATAAGACCAAGATCTTATTCGGGCTCAGAAGAATTAAATTGGAAATAGAATTTGGGATTTCTGTGAAGGGTTTTCTTGCTCCTCAGAAAGGACACACAGGAGAGAGCAGCCTTCTTTTTCTGCTGAATGTAGTTGTGCCTAGATTTGATGCCTGGAACTCTTATGGCAGAGGAAAGCGTCATAAGTGAAATATCTTTTGATGTCAGAAGGCTCAGTTCTTTGACCCTCTGGAGACAGAAACCATCTATCTGCCAGCTTCAGGGAATCTTTCCAGACTTGCTGAAAAGGAGCCAGCCAAAACTTTGGCTTCACAAGGAACCTATCCAGGATTGTACAATTCCCCCCAATATCCACTGGAGGTCGCTACTCCATTGCTGCTATCATTTGCCATTTTCCAGTGAGAGTAAATGTGAATCATTTACAGCCTATTATTTATTATAAGTGCTCATAGCACAGAGCACATAAATGTAAAATAAAATAGGTCCAGGAATTAGTTATATGGACAAAAAGATAAAATAGAAATTGTAATGTTCCTGCCACTGGCCTTATTTCCCCCATCCCTGGCCTGAAGACTCCTGGGGTCCTGGCATGCTTCCCTCCACACTCATGCATGGCTGACAGAGGCACAGTGTGAATGCTCTTCCTGGAATGGCGCGTACTATTCAGCAACTCTATGTAAAGGATGCCATAATCCAGGGCTGAGGGATTATCTCCAGCTGTGAAGTGCAAAATGGCTTATTCTAGACAAGATTATTAACTGTTTGCTCACCTATTCCACCACCTTCATGTGTAACTTTTCAATCCAGGCCTAACTGCAAAGTCCTTTCTCTTTCCTGAAAGTAAGAGCTCTCAAAAGTGTGGAACACAGAAAACTGGTGACACCCAGAATAATTTTAGTGCTACTTGGACACTAAAAACTTAATAGTAGGGCTTCCCTGGTGGTCCAGTGGTTAAGACTCTACACTTCTACTGCAGGGGGCATGTGTGTGGCATGGCCTAAAAAAAATTAATAGTAATATATGTGTTTTATTTGGCAGTAAACATATAGCTAGTCACAGCCACTTCAAGGCCTTGGTGGGATGATGAGGAGTGCGTTGACATTACACACTCCATGGAATATCACCATAAATTTTCCTCTAAATATCTCTGCTCTTTCCCCCAGATTTCTTCCTTTATTGGCAATTGACCAGTTTCTCTCTCCCCACTCTCACTCCTTCTCCCTGTCTTCCTCTCAATCCTCCATCCCTTATCATACTTCTTGATTCTCCAGGAATAGAAGCTGCCTCTCCTTCCTTCCCCTCTATCATCTGTTTTTCCAGAAGCCAACTCTAAGCGTCTCATTTGCATACTTTCTACCAGAAACCATTTCTGCAATAAAGGACTCTCCTCAGAATACAGTTTTTTGTATGACAGCAGGACAACTGTAAACAGCAATGAATTTTCCCTCTTAGAAAGTGTTCAAATAAATTACCCTGTCCCCAAAAGACAGAAAACATAACTACATTTCAGGAAGAAGAATGCCATACTTAATCTCATTGGGGTGTCGTGAACATCTTGCCACAGGACCTGGGGAGATGTCTCAGGGGTGATAAATTGGCTGATAGTATTGAGAGGAAATGGGATGTAAACTCCATAAAACTAATGTCAGAGAGAAAAGGAAAGGGACAATTTTTGGTAGATAATTAAGCTGAGGAGCACCTGCACGGCCTGCTCAGCAGCCTTTGTGGGCCTTGGCATGGTATGACTGTGGGTTTCCATCCTAAGTCTGTGACATAGCACTTCTCTTACTTTGTGCGTGTCTCCAAACTTCTCAGATCTCAGTTTACTCATCTTGAAAAATGGAAATGGTATTATGCATTCTTGATTGTCTTATGAGAATTAGATGAGAGAATACATATGAAATGTTAAGTAGTACGGACATCAATTCATTTCACTCTTTTTATTTCAGTTTAAAATTTAAAATGAAAATGTAAAAAAAACTTTTAAACATCTTATTGTATTTATTTATTTACAACTTTATTACAGTATAATGGCTACACAATGGTGTGTTACTTTCTGCTTTATAACAAACTGAATCACTTAGACACATACATATGTTCCCATATCTCTTCCCTCTTGCACTTCCCTCCCTCCCACCCCTCCAGGCGGTCACAAAGCACCAAGCTGATCTCCCTGTGCTATGCGGCTGCTTCCCACTAGCTATCTACCTTACATTTTGTAGTGTATATATGTCCATGCCTCTCTCTTGCTTTGTCACAGCTTACCCTTCCGCCTCCCCATATCCTCAAGTCCATTCTCTAGTAGGTCGGTGTATTTATTCCCATCTTACCCCTAGGTTCTTCATGACATTTTTTTCCTTATATTCCATATATATGTGTTAGCATATGGTATTTGTCTTTCTCTTTCTGACTTACTTCACTCTGTATGACAGACTATAGTTCTATCCACCTCATTACAAATAGCTCAATTTCGATTCTTTTTATGGCTGAGTAATATTCCATTGTATATATGTGCCGCATATTCTTTAGCCATTCATCCGATGATGGACACTTAGGTTGTTTCCATCTCCGGGCTATTGTAAATAGAGCTGCAATGAACATTTTGGTACATGACTCTTTTTGGATTATGGTTTTCTCAGGGTATATGCCCAGGAGTGGGATTGCTGGGTCATATGGTAGTTCTATTTGTAGTTTTTTAAGGAACCTCCATACTGTTCTCCATAGTGGCTGTACCAGTTCACATTCCCACCAGCAGTGCAAGAGTGTTCCCTTTTCTCCACACCCTATCCAACATTTATTTTTTCTAGATTTTTTGATGATGGCCATTCTGACTGGTGTGAGATGATATCTCATTGTAGTTTTGATTTGCATTTCTCTAATGATTAATGATGTTGAGCATTCTTTCATGTGTTTGTTGGCAGTCTGTATATCTTCTTTGGAGAAATGTCTATTTAGGTGTTCTGCCCATTTTTGGATTGGGTTGTTAGTTTTTTCTAATTGAGCTGCATGAGCTGCTTGTAAATTTTGGAGATTAATCCTTTGTCAGTTGCTTCATTTGCAAATATTTTCTCCCATTCTGAGGGTTGTCTTTTGGTCTTGTTTATGGTTTCCTTTGCTGTGCAAAAGCTTTTAAGTTTCATTAGGTCCCATTTGTTTACTTTTGTTTTTATTTCCATTTCTCTGGGAGCTGGGTCAAAAAGGATCTTGCTGTGATTTATGTCATAGAGTGTTCTGCCTATGTTTTCTTCTAAGAGTTTGATAGTTTCTGGCCTTACATTTAGGTCTTTAATCCATTTTGTGCTTCTTTTTGTGTATTGTGCTAGGGAGTGATCTAATCTCATACTTTTACGTGGACCTGTCAAGTTTTCCCAGCAGCACTTATTGAAGAGGCTGTCCTTTCTCCACTGTACATTCCTGCCACCTTTATCAAAGATAAGGTGACCATATGTGCGTGGGTTTATCTCTGGGCTTTCTGTCCTGTTCCATTGATCTATCTTTCTGTTTTTGTGCCACTACCATACTGTCTTGATTACTGTAGCTTTGTATTATAGTCTGAAGTCAGGGAGCATGATTCCTCCAGCTCCGTTTTTTGTTCTCAAGATTGCTTTGGCTATTTGGGGTCTTTTGTTTTTCCATACATATTGTGAAATTTTTTGTTCTAGTTCTGTGAAAAATGCCAGTGGTAGTTTGATAGGGATTGCATTGAATCTGTAGATTGCTTTGGGTAGTAGAGTCATTTTCACAATGTTGATTCTTCCAATCCAAAAACATGGTATATCTCTCCATCTATTTGTATCATCCTTAATTTCGTTCCTCAGTGTCTTATAATTTTCTGCATACAGGTCTTTTGTCTCCTTGGGTAGGTTTATTCCGAGATATTTTATTCTTTCAGTTGCAATGGTAAATGGGAGTGTTTTCTTGATTTCACGTTCAGATTTTTCATCATTAGTTTAGAGGAATGCATGCGATTTCTGTGCATTAATTTTGTATCCTGCTACCTTACCAAATTCATTGATTAGCTCTAGTAGTTTTCTGGTAGCATCTTTAGGATTCTCTATGTATAGTATCATGTCATCTGCAAACAGTGACAGCTTTATTTCTTCTTTTCCGATTTGGATTCCTTTTATTTCCTTTTCTTCTCTGATTGCTGTGGCTAAAACTTCCAAAACTATGTTCAGTAACAGTGGTGAGAGAGGGCAACCTGTCTTGTTCCTGATCTTAGTGGAAATGCTTTCAGTTTTTCACCATTGAGGATGATGTTGGCTGTGGGTTTGTCATATATGGCCTTTATTATGTTGAGGAAAGTTCCCTCTATGCCTACTTTCTGCAGGGTTTTTATCATAAATGGGTGTTGAATTTTGTCAGAAGCTTTCTCTGCATCTATTGAGATGATCATATGGTTTTTCTCCTTCAATCTGTTAATATGATTTATCACATTGATTGATTTGTGTATATTGAAGAATCCTTGCATTCCTGGAATAAACTCCACTTGATCATGGTGTATGATCCTTTTAATGTGCTGTTGGATTCTGTTTGCTAATATTTTGTTGAGGATTTTTGCATCTATGTTCATCAGTGATATTGGCCTGTAGTTTTCTTTCTTTGTGACATCCTTGTCTGGTTTTGGTATCATGGTGATGGTGGCCTCGTAGAATGAGTTTGGGAGTGTTCCTCCCTCTGCTATATTTTGGAAGAGTTTGAGAAGGATAGGTGTTAGCTCTTCTCTAAATGTTTGATAGAATTCACCTGTGACAGCATCTGGTCCTGGGCTTTTGTTTGTTGGAAGATTTTTAATCACATTTGCAATTACAGTGCTTGTCATTGGTCTGTTCATATTTTCTATTTCTTCCTGATTCAGTCTTGGCAGGTTGTGCATTTCTAAGAATTTGTCCATTTCTTCCAGGTTGTCCATTTTATTGGCATAGAGTTGCTTGTAGTAATTTCTCATGATCTTTTGTATTTCTGCAGTGTCAGTTGTTACTTCTCCTTTTTCATTTCTAATTCTGTTGATTTGAGTCTTCTCCCTTTTTTTCTTGATGAGTCTGGCTAATGTTTTATCAATTTTGTTTATCTTCTCAAAGAACCAGCTTTTAGTTTTGTTTATCTTTGCTATTGTTTCCTTCATTTCTTTTTCATTTATTTCTGATCTGATTTTTACGATTTCTTTCCTTCTGCTAACTTTGGGGTTTTTTTGTTCTTCTTTCTCTAATTGCTTTAGGTGCAAGTTTAGGTTGTTTATTCGAGATGTTCCCTGTCTCTTAAGGTAAGATTGTATTGCTATAAAGTTCCCTCTTAGAACTGCTTTTGCTGCATCCCATAGGTTTTGGGTCGTCGTGTCTCCAATGTCATTTGTTTCTAGGTATTTTTTGATTTCCTCTTTGATTTCATCAGTGATCACTTCGTTATTAAGTAGTGTATTGTTAAGCCTCCATGTGTTTGTATTTTTTACAGATCTTTTCCTGTAATTGATATCTAGTCTCATAGCGTTGTGGTCAGAGAAGATACTTGATACAATTTCAATTTTCTTAAATTTACCAAGGCTTGATTTGTGACTGAAGATATGATCTATCCTGAAGAATGTTCCATGAGCACTTGAGAAAAATGTGTAGTCTGTTGTTTTTGGATGGAATGTCATATAAATATCAAAAGTCCATCTTTAATGTATCATTTAAAGCTTGTGTTTCCTTATTTATTTTAATTTTGGTTGATCTGTCCATTGGTGAAAATGGGGTGTTAAAATCCCCTACTATGAATGTGTTACTGTCGATTTCCCCTTTTATGGCTGTTAGTATTTGCCTTATGTATTGAGGTGCTCCTATGTTTGGTGCATAAACATTTATAATTGTTTTGTCTTCTTGGATCGATCCCTTGATCATTATGTAGTGTCCTTCTTTGTCTCTTGTAATAGTCTTTAGTTTAAAGTCTATTTTGTCTGATATGAGAATTGCTACTCCAGCTTTCTTTTGGTTTCCATTTGCATGGAATATCTTTTTCCATCCCCTTACTTTCGGTCTGTATGTGTCTCTAGGTCTGAAGTGGGTCTCTTGTAGACAGCATATATATGGGTCTTGTTTTTGTATACATTCAGCCAATCTGTGTCTTTTGATGGGAGCGTTTAGTCCATTTACATTTAAGGTAATTATCAATATGTATGTTCCTGTTCCCATTTTCTTAATTGTTTTCAGTTCGTTATTGTAGGTCTTTTCCTTCCCTTGTGTTTCTTGTCTAGAGAAGTTCCTTTAGCATTTGTTGTAAAGCTGGTTTGGTGGTGCTGAACTCTCTCAGCTTTTGCTTGTTTGTAAAAGTTTAATTTCTCCATCAAATCTGAATGAGATCCTTGCTGTGTAGAGTAATCTTGGTTGCTGGTTTTTTCCCTTCATCACTGTAAATATGTCCTTCCAGTCCCTTCTGGCTTGCAGAGTTTCTGCTGAAAGATCAGCTCTTAAGTTTATGGCGATTCCCTTGTGTGTTATTTGTTGTTTTTCCCTTGCTGCTTTTAATATGCTTTCTTTGTATTTAATTTTTGACACTTTGATTAATATGTGGCTTGTCGTATTTCTCCTTGGATTTATCCTGTATGGGAATCTCTGTGCTTCCTGGACTTAATTCACTATTTCCTTTCCCATATTAGGGAAGTTTTCAAGTATAATCTCTTCAAATATTTTCCATTCCCTTTCTTTTTCTCTTCTTCTTCTGGAACCCCTATAATTCGAATGTTGGTGCGTTTAATGTTGTCCCAGAGGTCTCTGAGACTGTCCTCAGTTCTTTTCATTCTTTTTTCTTTATTCTGCTCTGCAGTAGTTATTTCCACTATTTTATCTTCTAGGTCACTTATCCGTTCTTCTGCCTCAGTTATTCTGCTATTGATCCCATCTAGAGTATTTTTCATTTCATTTATTGTGTTTTTCATCATTGTTTGTTTCATCTTTAGTTCTTCTAGGTCCTTGTTAAATGTTTCTTGCATTTTGTCTGTTCTATTTCCAAGATTTTGGATCATCTTTACTATCATTATTCTGAATTCTTTTTCAGGTAGACTGCTTATTTCCTCTTCATTTGTTAGGTCTGTTGGGTTTTTATCTTGCTCCTTCATCTGCAGTGTGTTTTTCTGTCTTCTCAGTTTGCTTATCTTACTGTGTTTGGGGTCTCCTTTTTGCAGGCTGCAGGTTCATACTTCCCGTTGTTTTTGGTGTCTGTCCCCAGTGGCTAAAGTTGGTTCAGTGGGTAGTGTAGGCTTCCTGGTGGAGGGGAGTAGTGCCTGTGTTCTGGTGGATGAGGTTGGATCTTGTCTTTCTGGTGGGCAGGTCCACGTCTGGTGGTGTGTTTTGGCGTGTCTGTGGACTTATTAAGATTTTGGGCAGCCTCTCTGTTAATGGGTGGGTTTGTGTTCCTGTCTTGCTAGTTGTTTGGCATAGGGTGTCTAGCACTATAGTTAGTTTGCTGGTCGTTGACTGAAGCTGGGTGCTGGTGTTGAGATGGAGATCTCTGGGAGATTTTCGCCATTTGATATTATGTGGAGCTGGGAGGTCTCTTGTGGACCAGTGTCCTGAAGTTGACTCTCCCACCTCAGGGGCCCAGCACTGACTCCTGGCTGCAGCACCAAGAGCCTTTCATCCACACGGCTCAGAATAAAAGGGAGAAAACGTAGAAAGAAAGAATTAGTAGAAGTAGAAAGAAAGAAAGGAAGAAAGAAAGAAAGAAAGAAAAGGAAAGAAAGAAAGAAAGGAGGGAGAGAGGGAGGGAGGAAGCAAGGAAGGAAGGAGGGAAGGAAGGAAAAAAGAAAGAAAGAAAGAAGATAAAGTAAAATAAAGTAAGATAAATTATAAAAAAGTTAATAAAATAGAAAATAATTATTAAGAAAATATATTAAAAAAAAAATGGACGGATAGAACCCTAGGACAAATTGTGGAAGCAAAGCTATACAGACAAAATCTCACACAGAAGCATACACATACACACTCACAAAAAAAGGAAAAGGGGAAAAAATCATAAATCTTGCTCTCAAAGTCCACCTCCTCAATTTGGGGTGATTCGTTGTCTATTCATGTATTCCACAGATGCAGGGTACATCAACTTGATTGTGGAGCTTTAATCCGCTGCTTCTGAGGCTGCTGGGAGAGATATCCCTTTCTCTTCTTTGCTCGCACAGCTCCTCGGGTTCAGCTTTGGATTTGGCCCCGCCTCTGCATGTAGGTCACCAGAGGGCATCTGTTCTTCGCTCAGACAGGATGAGGTTAAAGGAGCCGCTGCTTCGGGGACTCTGGCTCACTCAGGCAGGGGGGAGGGAGGGGTACAGATGCGGGGCGAGCCTGCGGCGGCAGAGGCTGGCGTGACGTTGCACCAGCCTGAGGCGCGCCGTGCGTTCTCCCGGGGAGGTTGTCCCTGGATCCTGGGAACCTGGCAGTGGCGGGCTGCACAGGCTCCCTGGAAGGGGGGTGTGGATAGTGACCTATGCTCGCACACAGGCTTCTTGCTGGCGGCAGCAGCAGCCTTAGCATCTCATGCATGTCTCTGGGGTCCATGCTTTTAGCCACGGCTCGCGCCCGTCTCTGCAGCTCCTTTAAGAAGTGCTCTTAATCCCCTCTCCTTGAGCACCAGGAAACAAAGAGGGAAGAAAAAGTCTCTTGCCTCTTCGGCAGGTCCACACTTTTCCCCGGACTCCCTCCCGGCTAGTCGTGGTGCACTAATCCCCTGCAGGCTGTGTTCACGCCACCAACCCCAGACCTCTCCCTGCGCTCCGACCGAAGCCCAAGCCTCAGCTCCCAGACCCTCCCGCCCCGGCGTGTGAGCAGACAAGCCTCTCGGGCTGGTGAGTGCCAGTCGGCACCGATCCTCTGTGCGGGAATCTCTGCTTTGCCCTCCGCACCCCTGTTGCTGTGCTCTCCTCCGCGGCTCCGAAGCTTTCGCCCTCCGCCACCCGCAATCTCCACCCGCGAAGGGGCTTCCTAGTGTGTGGAAACCTTTCCTCCTTCACAGCTCCCTCCCACTGGTGCAGGTCCCGTCCCTATCCTTTTGTCTCTGTTTATTCTTTATTCTTTTGCCCTACCCAGGTACGTGAGGAGTTTCTTGCCTTTTGGAAGGTCTGAGGTCTTCTGCCAGCGTTCAGTAGGTGTTCTGTAGGAGTTGTTCCACGTGTAGATGTATTTCTGGTGTATCCGGCCCGCTGTCCCCGAGACTGTAGTGGCTTCTGGCGCCGGGGCCCCTCCAAAGCCGGCAGCCTCAGTGAGCCCGCCCTCCGCTCGGGCTCCAGGGCAGTTCCCTGATGGCGAAGGGAAGAGACCCCGAGCCGGGAGTTCCAGCTCTCTTATTGTATTTATTTTTATAGTCATCTTTCAATTACCATGATTTTTCATTTCAATCTTAAAAGTCATTCAATTTTCCTGAAAGTATTAGAAAAAATCAGCACAGTGGCATCCAGATATGTCAGATTCTTAAAAGTGGGGAATGAGTGACTGAGTTGTGAGAAATGCTAACCCATCTTATGCCCTGTGGTGTGGACTGCTGGCTACAATGAAGGATGACACTGAAAATGAGTAAGAATTCCCCTCTCTATTGTACCTCATAGCGCAATAGAGAACTTTACTTGGCACCTAATACACAGCAGCCAAATTATGGTACCGACTTTACTAATTCCAGATTGGAAGACAGGTTTCAACAAACATTCAATGATGCTTACTATATTTCAGTCTGGATTTCCTGGGTGAGGCCGATGCATGCACAGGACAGCATAAAAACAGGACTGTAGGAGGTGAGTAAGAAGTCTTTACCCAGTACCGCAGGAAGAAAAAGATTAATTCATATAGATTGAAAATGAGCGGCCAAAGGAGTAGGAGGAAAACCAGGAGAGTTATCTCCTTGTGAGTGTGAAAATGTTCACTTATATTGGCAGTTTCACTAATCATTAGGTTGATGAATTTAATTCTGCCAGGATTTAATTCTTTCAAAATTCTATTATGAATTTAAATTCTAAAATTAAATAATACAGTGTTAGGCTTGCATGAATTCAACAGTTTATTCACCCGACAAGGATTTATTAAAGACTCATTGTGTATAACACCGTTTGTATTTGGGAAAGTTTCGGTAAGTCATCTAAGGTGCTCTCACCCTGAGGCCATATTAGTGGATAGGATGATACCAAATTGTCCAAGATTCATTAATAAGCAAATAAGTCAGGAGTGGAAGATCTGGAGGGTTCTAAACACCAGGCTGAGGGGTGGGCAAGTGTGATCAGTAAAAAGGCTTAACTTGGTCAGGGACACAGTGGTGTAGTCAGTTCTCATCACTAGTGGTCCATGCAATTTACATTACCCCAAGCTCCCACCTATAACAGTGTCATCACTTTTAATTCAGAACTCAAATGTACACTGCCCCCTCACTCTGCTGTCACTTCCATGGTGCCTTCTCTTTCCTGACTCACTATAGAGAAAAGTTGTTGGTTTCAGGCCTATTGGTTTCAGAGCAGCAATTTTGAGATCTAACTTAACACTTTACAGGGATACTCTTCCCTGATGGGTTCCTAGATTTTGCACGTGTGAACCCTATCAGAAAACATAATGCATGTCTCATCAGGAAGGACAAGTATAACTCAGTAAGTATAATGTAAGCGAAATGTCATAGTGAGTGGATGAAGGTCTGGTTTTGGAAACAGACAAACCTGGATGTGGGTCCCAACTCCATCACTTACCACCCAAGTTACCTAACATCTTTCAGCTTGTTTCCTCATCTGTAGAAGGCAGGGCGTGGGTATTGAAAAATACCTCTCAGAGTAGTTGGGAAAGAAAACAATCCACATATTGAGATGATCTGTTTATGTTTCTGTATTGTTAGACTGTAAGGTCTCAGAGTGTAAGGACCTTTTCTGAGTCATCTCTGTGACCTGAAGATTCCCAGAAATATGTCCAGCCCAGTATAGCCACTCTGTCTAATTTCTCATGCCATTTTTCTGAACCAGGTTTCAGCTGCTTCTGCTCCGAAGTGACAATGCTTATCTTGAAGATTCCTTCTTGCATATCTTGGAGTTTCTTTCTTGCGTCCTAGAGGTCTATGGAAACTTTTCATGTGCCAACATTGATGGTCATCTCCACAGACGAAAGTATATTTTGCTCCATTGTGACTTTTGCTGTCATTTGAGTTAATGAGCTACACTTGGATGGAGCTGAGCCAGAAACAATTTGTCACTCTCTCTGCCATGTTAAATTTTATACACAGATGATTCAAGAGGCAGGCTGGAGGCCTTTTAGAGGTGTATGACTTTATTACCAGAAAGGTTGGAGGGATGTGAACAGCAGCAGCTTCTTTTACTCCATCTGCCAGGGGCACTCTTATAATATCCCTGTCAGAGCCCTAATCCCATTGCACTGTAAACAGTAGTAACTTGTCTATCTCACAATTGTGACCTTCCAGAGGCAAGGAAATGTATTTATTCCTCTTTTTATTCCCAGCACCCATGACAGGTTCCTGGTACCTAGAGGACATTTGATAAGTGCTTCTTGAATAAATGAATGAGAGCTTTTGTGAATTTTATACAACTATGCAGAGGGGATAACAGGCTAAGAGTATTCCTAAAACAATCTTAATGTCACACAACTTGCAAGTGAGAGAGGCAGAATTCCATCCCAGTTCTGCCTAAAGCAGGAAGCGTGCACTCTTTGTTGTATTGGTTTTACTAGACTCTGGGACTCCCTACAGCTTAACTTGGCCACTTTCCATGCTACTCAGAATTCAGAATTCATCGTTGTTTAGGATGGACCTTGTGTCCAAAGCTGGTTCATCGATCAGATTATTCCTGTAACAAGTATTTATTATTCATTTAAAATGACTAGGCACCCCTGCAAAGACAAGGGTTAAAACCATAGAGAACAGAGCACCAAGCATAGTAGAGTCTCTGCATTGGTCCAATACGCCCAAAGATGACGGTGACTGCCTGGAGTAAGGGAGTAAGACCAGTGGTGTGCTGTAGGCAGCTCATACCAACTCAGAGCAGATGATTAAAAATAAATTATTTGAACTTACAATAAATTAATTATATAAAAAGGTAAAAATACTCAAAACTTATTGCTTCCTAATTATTTTATTACATTTTACTATTATCTATGTTCTTGAAGTTATTTATATCTTTTGTATCTGTATTGTGGAAATGTTATATAATGGTATGCAACTGCATATCTCTACTTAGATATGTATCCAGTGCCTTTACATTGGTAGCTGGAAACAGGCCATGATGAGGGTATTTACAGCACACTATAGACATCAGGAAATCAGGGTTTGATCGATTGTTATGTTGATTGTCTAGAATTAAGAAAGTGATGTAAAATATGTTTTTGTTTTTGTGGGGAGTCTTTGTTTGTTTTCTTTGTTTGTGAGACTTGGGGGATGTTAGTTCCCCAACTAGGCATTGAACCCAGGCTTACAGCAGTGCAAGTGCCAAGTCCTAACCACTGGACCACCAGGGAATTCCTTAAAATATATTAATGCAGATTAAATTTAAATGTGTTTTGTTTCTGTAGCCATTACATTGTGAATAGAATAGCACACAGAATTGAGGAACTAGTCTTTTAGTATTTGAAAAACTATTGTGGAATTCAGTAAGGAAGTCGTGGAAGTCATTAATGAATTAGTGAAGTTCTGATATAGGTCTTCACCTCTGTTTGAGTTTTGTCTCACTAGTTAACATAAACAACTTAAAAACCAAAATTCATGTCAGAACTACACTTGGAGAGACACATGTTAAGTATTTACCAGTATTTATTGGGTCAATACCCTTAACTCCCCCCCTCCCACCACACACACACACACAAAATAACCTGGCCTCCCAGCACTGACTAGTGGTTCCAGAGCAGTGTAGGTGACATCGGAAGAGATGATTAGAGAAAATGAGCCATAAGGTCTTGAAGCAAGGGGTGGGGGTTGGGTACAAATGGAGGAGGGAGGAGAAAATAATGAAGAAGGGGAGGAGTTAGGCCGTTTCTATGAGTAAACCTGTGTGAGAATATATATCTAATGTTTACTTTAGATTTGTTTGTTTACAAACTTCAAAACATATTCTATACAGATCCAAATATATACATGTACACAAACTTACACACACAGATAGATTTCAAGCATATAAATATGATAGATGTAATGAATTTTATTTAATTTTTAAATAAGTTAAAGCATAGACATGGCAGCTTTTACAGTAAATGTTCAAGAATTTTCAAAAACACTGGTTGGTTCTTTCCCCACATTTTGTACTCAAATGGTAAATACATTTTTCGGAATTTCTTACCATTGGCAAGAAATAGCTATATTTTAATTTTCATACTTTCTGAATAAGTTTGAATTTTATGAAAAGCCAGTAGTAGTTCTACTTCAATGTCTGGCACATTGTGGGTGCTCTTAGTTTATATATACATAGATATTTATTGAATACTGATGTATCAGATGCTGTACTGAGCACTTGGGCTTTAGAGAGAATTGGTTCGGATCCTTACCCTCAACATGCTTGCAGAGAACAACAAACAAATACAATTTATGATCGGATATTGAGGCCAGAAGTCTGTTCCTCATGTGCATCACACTCTCTACAACTTCTAAGACATCATATATATTATTCCTTTCCCTGGAAAATTCTAGTTCCATTTTACACCTGACCAACTCCTGTTTACTTCTTATGTCTCATATGACAAGTCTCTTTCTTTGAAAGTCTATAGCTTGCCCCCATCTTGATCTGTGTTATCAGGACATGTTGAATTCCCCCATCACTGTGAGCACCTACCAGAGTTTGTTGTAGTTTCTGTCTCCTCCAACAAGCTGCAAGCTTGGCAAGGACTGAGACCAGGTATAATCTCAGAGCCTATTTCAGGATGTCAATGAAAAAATGTCGCTTGCCATATCAAGAAACAAAAGATGTTGCAGCCATCAAGCCACTATATTACAACCACCCCGACGGTGAACCCTGAGGGAACTCAGGATATAAACAGGATGCCCACCATCAAGCCATCAACCACTGCATCCACCCCGCAACAGTGCACCCTCAGGAGACTCAAGATGAGAAAGCACAGGATACTGGCCCCAGATAGCTGAGGTGCATATCAAAGGAATGATTTCATTGAGCCCAGAATTTTGAATCTTCCCATACATAGAAAAGCACTAAATTCATTAACTTGAGATGTCTGGTTTTCTTTAATCAACAGTAATCTTTTGAGGTTCCAAACTACCTGGCCTTGTTGCAAAAGCTCCTGTATGTCCTGGCTCCTCCCTTACCTCTTCAGAGCTGTCCCTCAGAGCTATCTGAGAGGCTGTGTCCCGGGGTTAAGTCCTCAGTTTTGTCCGCCAAATAAAACTTAATTCTCAACTTTTAGGTTGTGCATTTTTTTCAGTCGACAAGTACATACCACACTAGTATTAAAAAAAGGCACTATGACAGCTGGAAGTCTGAGTTTATAGGGTAAGGATAAAAAGCAGATAGAAATAATGCATCCACGTCAATTTCTTATTCACATGTCACAGGCAAAGGTGGATGAATAGACATGGCTAAGGACTGGAAATTTATTGATAGAGGTTCTTTTCTTAAGATACTAAATAGTACAAGATCTTATTCAGAAAAAGAAAACTGAAAATAGAATCTGGGAGCAATTATTTTATTAAAGATTTCCTATTTCATGAGAAGAGACACACAGAAAGAGACAGGTATTCTTTTTCTGCTTGACACTGTTTTTCCTGGTTGTAATTCCTGGAACAGTTATTGTAGAGGAAAGCATGCCACCCACTGGGGTTCTTTCCCAGAGACTCTGAGAAAGAAAGCTTCACCCATTCCCTTTGAATTTCTCAAGTGTTGCAACAAAATCATCCAGTAATGTGACATTACTTACAATGTCCACCGGAGGGCGATATGCTCCTACTGATACCACCTGTTGCATAATCTGCGAGGACTAACTTTAGTTACTTATAGTATTAAGAATACATAATAAATTAAATAAGTAAAATAAAAGACGCCCCTTCGATATATGTAAAGACATAGAGGAAAAGATGTAAATGGCACCAATCCTGCCCCCACTCCCATTTCCTTACCCATGGTTCCAGGGTAGACTATATTCGCAGGGGTCCTGGAATGCTTCTGTTCCACACTGATGTGTGACACAGGGCACAGAGTTAATGGTTTCGCCTGGAGTATAGCTGGTCTTCTTAGGTTCCTTTGTATCTCATCCTGGAGAGAGGACAAGATTAGGAGATGAATATTATTATTGTAACCATTTTAGAGATGAGGACCCTGAAACTGAAGCCCAGAGAAGTTTATTATCTGGTCCAAGAATAGGGGCCTCATCTCTGTGCTCCCACAGTACCCTGTTCTTTCCCTAGCCACACTCTGTTGTAAGCTGACTGTTATTTGTCTTTCTCATCCACTAGATGGAAGTAATAGATGCCTAGGGACTGCATTTTTTAAAAAAATGCAAATGGTTTTCTTTATATATATAAATTTATTTATTTATTTTTGGCTGCACTGGGTCTTTGTTGCTGTGCATGGGCTTTCTCTAGTTGTGGTGAGCGGGGGCTACTCTTCATTGCAGCGAGCAGGCTTCTCATTGAGGTGGCTTCTCTTGTTGCGGAGCATGGGCTCTAGGCACACAGGCTTCAGTAGTTGTGGCACGCGGGTTCAGTAGTTGTGGCTCGCAGGCTCTAGAGCACAGACTCAGTAGTTGTGGCACATGGACTTAGCTCTGCGGCATGTGGGATCTTCCCGGACCAGGGCTCGAACCCGTGTCCCCTGCATTGGCAGGCGGATTCTTAACCACTGCACCATCAGGAAGTCCCTGCATTTTAAAAAAATTAGTAAAAATTTAAAAAGTTTATTTTATTGAAGTATGATTTGATTTACAATGTTGTGTTAATTTCTACTATGCAGCAGACTGATTCAGTTATACATATACACATACATTCTTTTTCATATTCTTTTCCATTATGGTTTATCACAGGATATTGAATGTAGTTCCCTGTGCTGTACAGTAGGACCTTGTAGTTTATCCATCCTATATATAATAATTTGCATCTGTTAATCCCAAACTCCCAATCCATCCCTCCCCCACTCCCCTCCTCCTTGGCAACCACAAGTCTTTTCTCTATATTCATGAGTCTGTTTCTGCTTTGTTTCATTTGTGTCATATTTTAGATTCCACATATAAGTGATATCATATGGTGTTTGTCTTTCTCTGACTTACTTCACTTAGTACAATAATCTCTAGGTCCATCCATGTTGCTGCAAATGGCATTATTTCATTCTTTTTGATGGTTGAGTAGTGTTCCATTGTATATATATACCACATCTTCTTTATCCATTCATCTGTTGATGGACATTTAGGTTGCTTCCATGTCTTGGCTATTGTAAATAGGGCTGCTATAAACATAGGACTGCATGTATCTTTTCGAATTATGCTTCTGTAGGGACTGCATTTTGTTCACTGCTCTATCCTAGCATGGAGAGCAGTGCTAGGCAGCTAGTAGGCATAAAATGGAGTAAAGCTGGAGAGATAATAAGGTATGAGGTGGGGTAGGATGAGGTTCTATCTGACGTGATTCCTCTGTTAGTGGCTTGGATGAATGAAGACAGGAGTATGTCTGAGAGGAAAGAGAATAAATGATGTATGTTGTCTGATGAGTCCATTAAATGGGGAAAGAGCATCTAGCATCCTGCAGACTTGTAGCCTATTACTTCTTCTATCCCATCACTGGACTGCTCTGACTCTCACTTTAAGTGGCCAAAAATGGCACCTGAGAGAATGTATATTAAATTATCTGGATCCTAGAGCCAACTACAATCATGATCATTGATCCTTCTTTTCAATGCCCTGATATAATAACAGCAACAACACTAGCAGATTCTTATTGCGTGCTTGCTAGGTGTCACTCACTGTGCCAGGAGATTATATGCATGACCTCATTTAAACCTCACAGTGAAGTTGAGTGTGGGTTTTTCCAGATTTTACAAAGCCAGACATCAGTAGGTAGAAGACTTGGGATTTCAGCCCAGGCCCAAATGCCAAGTCCTTGCTCTTTCCTTGAAGTAAGAGATGCCTAAATCATGGCACATAGACCACTGTAAGTGTCCACAATGACTTTAATGGTACATGGATGAACATCTCATATACAATTTTAAAGTATATTATATTTTTTGTGCAATAGAAGAGAAGACAGCTAACACATGAAGAAATATTGTGGCCTTCTTCGGAGGCAGGGGGAAAAACATTGACATCACACAGCCTGTGCAAGACCCTTTAAATACTCCCTTGAACACCTCTGTCCTTTCCCCACTGGGTCTAAGCTGCTTATCGCTTCTCTTTCCCTCCAATTCCCCATCCCCAAACACCTGGGAGGTCATCCACTTGCCCCAACAGCTTGTCCAGTGTCAGGTTCTAGCACTTTCTCTCATCCCTTTTCACCAGCACAACAGTTCTCGACTTTCATTCTCACACCAGCCCAGGACACATACGTTGTATGCCAGCTTAACAATGCTGTCTGCAACTCCTGAACGTGGGTTTTTAACCAAATAAACTCATGAATGATTTGCACACGGCATAGAGAAGGAGAAAATAGTCAACATTCACTTTGAAAGAAAAGTCACTCTGAGGAAAAGAGAAAAATCATATATACACATTTCTTTGTACAAAAACACTAACATGATAGAAGCATGAAGTCTTGAACCACTTTTTTTCTTTCTCTCTCTGGATCCCATCCATGCAATGGAATGTCATATAGGTGTAACTCTAAGTGCAATTTAGTATTTTCTGACCACCAAGATGATGGAATCTCCTGGGGCATATATGTAAGTTAATGTTCTCCCTCCCTTTCTACATTTTCTAGCTCAACTCAACCTCTAAATGGTGAAGAGACAAGCTATTCCAAATAACAAAGGAGGAAGCTTGTGGAGTAGGGGGACATGTTAGAGAAACCAGGTCATAAAATCCCTCCCTCCAGTTTGGGGTGGGAGATGACGAAAAAATGAGGCATAGGGATTGAAGGATGATAGCTTCTCTGTGTGATGGCACAGTCATGTTACTCACAATTATACATGGAAACATATCCACTTAGTTGGGTTTTATTTATTAAAAAATAAATTTAAATGCTTTTATTATTATTATTATATTTTTTGGCTGCACCATGTGCAGCTTGTAGGATCTTAGCTGCCTGACCAGGGATCGAACCCGGGCCCTCGGCAGTGAAAGCAAGGAGTCCTAACCACTGGACCGCTAGGGAATTCCCCTGAGTTGGGTTTTAATTTGTTGATAAGTCAAGTTAAGCAATTCAATGCATATTGTATGCCCATCTAATGAAACATATGTACAGAAGAGAAACAGCAAGAAAATGACAAATTGAAAGAACTCCAGACACTTTTACCTAAGTGCTAGAACACTGAAGATATTTATTGGAACTTTACTCCTATGAAATATTATTACCTCAGTGAAAAGCTGGAAAAAAAACTAAACATCCATCAGAAGTTGGTTAAATAAGTTATGGAAGAGCCATATTTTAAAATTCTATGAAGCCATTAAGTGATGATGTTTATACATATCATTTGGCATGAAAAGACACTGACCACCTATTGTTTGATAAAAATCTCCAGTATCAAGAAATTACGTATAAATTAATGCTGATTTTGTCGTATACAACATAGTAATACATATTTTCTACTTATTAAGTATTTATTTCTGAATACTTAACACATGTACAAGATAGGAATTTCAGAACATCAAACAGGGCATACAGTGCACAGATATCTCTCACTCTTCTGTCTCCCTGTCCCCCTACCCAGAGACAGATTCCAAAAGAAAACCAAGCAAAATGACAGCATCATTTGAAAAATAAGCACAATGAGGTATGTAATACTAATAAATCTTAAACATAGTATATAAAAATACATTAAATAAACAATGTAGCTGAAAATAACACCTATGTCTAAGTAGCGAAAATGTGAGTGCTGACCTAAAACACACACAGGGATAAGCAATAGAAAACGTCCTAAAAATGTTTAGGAAACCGTTTGGATATAGTGGTCCTTTGTACCAGATGCAACTGCTAAAAACAATCCTGTTCACAATAGCGCCATAACCGTACAGTACATATGAACAATCTGCAAATGATTTGTGAGAACTGGGCGATGTAAAAGACGATTTGAAAAAGTAGAGCCACTACTTGCTGATTGGACTTGCTGATTGGAAAATTATCATTATCGTTGTACCCAGACAAATGTGTGCTTAGGTTTTTTGTTTTTATTGTCATTATGAGCAAGTCCATTGGAAAACACTGGTGGGGCAGGGGTAGAAACTTGGCGCGACATCACGGGTTCACCAGTCCAGAAACAGACCTCTGTCACACACTGTCTTTGACAAGCACTGAGGTGGTTCCCTCGTGTTTCAGGTGTGTTGCGGGCCCAGTGTCTGCCCCTCTTCGGGAAGAGAGGCAGGGGCTCACTTGGTAGACCCACTCTGGACGGCTCTGTGCTCCTTCATGACCCCCTCCCCCCCCCAATCGCCACTGTTGAACTCCTCGACGACCACGCTGCACACGGTGCTCGCGTCCAGGCAGTGCGTGCCCGCGTCCAGGAAGTGTGAGGCGACGCTGTAAACTCTGGGGTGAGAGACTAACGCGTGGAAACTCTGCACCCTGCACCTGCTGCAGAAGCTGTGCAGAGCTGGGTGGGTGTGGGATTGGTACATCATGATGCTCCTGGCGCCCAGGAAGAGCATGAAGCGCGAGACTGGGACAAGGAAGTGTGGGTGCTGCTTCTTCCTGCACAGCCTGCAGCTGCAAACCAGAACTCACAGGTTTGCAGGGGCCCAGGCTCAAATTTAACCGTGCGGCAGTGGTTCACCCACAGTGTAGTTCACCAGGCCTGGGGACTCGAAGGTGTCCAACAAACTTGGCCGTATGCATGCAGCTGAGGCCTCACAGCTTCCCCAATGTCTCCAGCGCTCTGGCTGCGTGCCCAGGTGTATCTCGTTGAGGGGGATACGGAGGGTGCTGGCAGCTTCGGGGCTTGTGGCACACCTTTGGAGCCCGCCTCCTGGGCCCGCCGCCACCAGCGCTTCTGCTGAATCCTTACCAGATCCCACCTGGCCGCCGCTGGCCTCCTCCCCGCGCGTGGCTCCCCACCCGGATTTGGATAGGTGGGCACCGCGTGTCCCTGTCCGGATGGCTGCACAGGCGGCGGCAGGATCCCCGGTTTCCTTTTGGACCCGCGGCTGAACGTTCGCGCTGCTCCTCACTCTGCCCAAAGTGCCTGCAGCCTTCAAGTGTGTGCCCCACGGCCCCTGGTTTCCCAGTAAGTTACTGAGCAGCCTCATTGCATCAGCCTGATTGACCACTTGTGCTGTGAAGAGACCCTTCCCTTGCCCCTATGAAACAGCCTTTACTGGCCTGAAATTCTGGCTGAGCCCATCAGCTGCTTCTTCTCCTAACTACTGTTTTCTATTTTTGATGCAAATCAGCAGCCTAACCTTAAAATATTGAAACACTGAAAATACTGCAGACCTTTTAGCTAGCATGCAGCAGCAGGCAGAACAGTTCAAAATAAGCATTGTTCACCTAGTAGAGTCAAACTGAGGTATACAAAAAGACTTTCTGTGTAGTGTGTGAGTAGTTGTGCTAAAGTTGGGAGTAGTAAAGATGATGACTCACAATACTGTGTTACAACACACCAGTGGATCCATAGAGAAACTGGATGTTAACCTCAATATAGGACAAAAAGTCACTTATTTAAGTTCATTCTCTAAGAACAGGAAGTAAAAGAAGAAACAATACATTAATTTGTCCATCTGTACCAAGAACAAATTAACAGCTCTGGGAAGCATAGATAGGAAGCTGAACCGTTCTCTGGAGATTGATGTGATCATTGGGCATGGCCAGAGGAGAGACCCCACAAAATGAACATAGATCCTCTTCCCTGAGGTGTAACAGTTAAACAGTGAGGAGTCTTCAAAAAATTACTTCCTGAATTAAGTAGTGACACCTACACATATTGGCTGCAAGCAGAGATGCACAAATCCACCCGCAATCTAAATTCGGTCATTCTTAACATTTTGTCATATATACATATCTATATGCATGCATATATGTATGTAGTTTTTCAAAAACATTTTTAAGTAAGATACACATATCAGTGCCATTTCGTCTCTCAGTACTTCAGCACTCCTGGCCTAAGAATAAAGACATAATTTATAGCCACAATATCATTATCACACCTATAAGTAAATGATAATTTTCTAATTTCATCTAACTTCCAGTGTAATAGGGAAGACCTTTTGTATTCTATTACAAGTTAATCACTAAAGGGATGTTGCCTATAAAGCTTAAATTATACCTAATGGTCCATCTCTGGGAACCCTGCCTCCCAGGTAATGAGTGTTAAGCTAAAATACCTTCGTTTAGCTCATAGGAAATGTCCTGACCAGGCCCACCTGTGAATGGCTGTGCAAAGGAACAAATTAACACATCCCCTCCGGAGTCTGGCTGGAACCAGGGCTTTACCCCCTCCCCTTTTAGTATAAAAGAAGCCTGAATTTTAACTCAGGGAAGGTGTTTCTTTGGGACACTAGTCCACTATCTTCTTGGTCTGCTGGCTTTCTGAATAAAGCTGCTATTCTTTGCCCCACCCAACAACTCATCTCTCAATTTATTGGCCTGTCGTGCGGTGAGCAGCACAAGCTTGGCCTCAGTAACACCAGTATATATTTTCAATTTCCAAATTGTTTCCTAAATGTGTTTTTAAAATTTCCCCCCTCAACACAGGATCTATTAAAAACCACACATTAAATTTGGTTATGTCTTATTAGTCTGTTTAATCTAGAACAATCTCACCACCCTTTTTTTTCTCCATGATACTGATTTTTTTTTAACAGACCAGGTCAGTTACCTGCTGATTTTACCTGATTGCTTCCTTGTGGTGTCATTTAGATTGTTCTTCTACCCAATTTATTTCCTATACAGCTAAAATCAGGGCTAAAGGTTTGATTAGATTCAAGTTACACATTTTGGCAAGTATGTTGTTTTGGCAGATGTTGTTGCATACATCATACTGCATCATATCAGAGGTTCATGATGTCAAGTTATCCCAGTAGTAATGATACTAAATGTTATTCTTCGTTAAAATGATGATTTCCAGGTTTCTCCATTGTGAAGGTACAGTTTTTACTTTGCAATAAACAAGTAATCTGAGAGGTGTTATTTTGACACTGTGTAACTATCTTGTTCCTTTCCAACCCTTTGCCTAATGGTTTAAGAATCCATTGATAACCTTTGATTGAACCAATTATTTTATTGTTAAATTACAAAATAGTGATTTTCTGATTCTAGATTTCCTTCTACTTTTATTAGCTTTCATTCATCCATAAAGATAAGCTTTCTCTCATCAGCTGCAGATGGACTATTTCTCCTTTAAAGGCAGGGTATGTACTTTATTCTTTACTCTGCAAACTGATAATTATAGGTAAAGAGTAGGAGTAATATTCTAATTCAAAAAGATACATGCACCCCAATGTCATAGCAGCACTATTAACAGTAGCCAAGACATGGAAGCAACCTGAATGTCCATCAACAGATGAATGGGTAAAGAAGATGTGGTGTGTATATATATATATATATATATATATATATATATATATATATATATACACAATAGAATTTTATTTGGCCATAAAAAAGAATGAAATAATACCATTTGCAGCAACATGGATGGACCTAGAGATTATCATACTAAGTGAAGTAAGTCAGACAAAGACAAATATCACATAATATCACTCATATGTGGAATCTAATTTCTAAAAATAATACAAATGAACTTATTTACAAAACAGAAACAGAGTCACAGACACAGAAAACAATCTTATAGTTACCAAAAGGGAAGGGGGAGGAGGGATAAATTAAGAGTTCGGGATTAACAGATACACACCACTATACATAAAATAGATAAACAACAAGGATTTAGTGTATAGCACAGGGAACTATATTCAATATCTTGTAATAATCTATAATGGAAAAGAACCAGAAAATATGTATAAATGAATCACTTTGTTGTACGCTGAAGCTAACACAATATTGTAAATCAACTATTCTTCAATAAAATAAAAATAAATAAAAATTTAAAAAGAGTAGCAGTAATAGTTATCTCCAATTACTGAAAATTATTCCCTCTCTCTGTCTCTTTCTCTCTTTTCCTCTGGGTATTATTTTGGACTCATGGATTTTTATTTATTCAGTAATTTACAGTCAATTTTTTAAAGTTTAAATTGTCCCAACTTTGGCCCATGGGAACCCTTTCAAACCAGCTCCTTCCTGTATCCTTTTGCATTTACCCATTAATCTTTGAGCACTTCCTTGTTTTCCAAATCAACTAGATGCCCCAGGCTCTCCTTGGACTTTTACTATCCTGGCCCTGGAATTACACATTTCTACAAAGAGCTCTGGTTTCTTTTAGTGGAGCATTATATTCAGAACAATGCCTGGGTACATCATGGCACACTTTTTACTACTGAACTTTTTATTGTGGTAATTGTAGATATGCATACAGTTGTAATATATAACATGGAAAGATTCCTTGTACCCCTTACCCAATTTCCCCCAATGATAGCATTTGCAAAACTATAGTATGACAACTAGGATATTTTTATTGATAAAATCCATCAGATTTCCCCAGTTTTATGTATACTCTTTTGTGTGTGTGTGTATTTATTGATAGTCCTATAGTATAAGCCTGACAGTTGGCTTTTCTTTTTGTAATGCAAGTACCTGACTTAAGCTTTGATTGTCTAGGCATCCACTTCAAAGAAGCATTCACTTCAAAGGTGGCTATCTCAATAAACACAATTGCCCCCTATGTGACTACATAAAGAACCTGGCTGAACCCCATAGTCACCCCAAACTCCTTTTAGAGATCTTGGATGATTTTTATAACTGACCGTTTGGGCCGCTTGTCTTTTTTTCTTCCCGACCTTTAAATTCCCATTCCTATGTTTTAAATTCACCAACATAAAGTGCAGACAAAAAAATGTTTCTTGCCATTTCAGTAAACAACAAATGTTGCCCACGACCAAGCCATCAGCCACTGCAGCCAACCCCCCCCTCCGCAATGGTGCACACTGAGGGGAATTCAGGATGGAGAAAAACAGGATACTGGCCCTAGATAGTTAAGATGCATATATATCTAAGGAAAAATTTCAGTGACCCCAGTTTCTTGCATCTTCCCCTACATAAAAAACACTAAAATCAACTTGAGATGTCTGTTTTTGTGATTAGCAGTAATCTTCTGATGATCGACTATATATTTTTTTTTCAGCAAAAACTCCTATATATCCCGGCTCCTCCTTTACCTCTTCAGAACACTTCCTAAGAGTTGAGAGGCTGTCTCCCAGGCAATAGTCCTCAGTAATTTCCCTGAGTAAAACATAACCATGACTTTTAGGTTGTGTGTTTTTCTTCCAAAGACAAGAGGGAGCCCATAAAACACAAGGCCCCCCACTCTAGACCTCTAAAAGCAGAACCCCAGATCTTGCCCTCTCTCTCTACCTGTGACCTTGCTGTGTGGCCCCAGGTGTGCTATGTCATTTCCAGGACCTGTAAGTAATAAACCTTCTTTTCAAAGTTTCTTGATGGTTATTGCTGAGTGTGTCTTGTGATTATAATAAGAACCACAAGGGCCAGTCCAGCCACAACATTGATTATTGATAGGTTGAGACCAGCACAAAACAAGTTCTATGCAATTATATCACATATATAGGTAAGTATCCCATCATCACAATTATTAACCACTGGTATGATAAATCTGTTTAATATTTCTAAATTTTGTCATTTCCAAAATTTGATATAAATGAAATCAAACAATATGTAGCTATTTGAGATTGGCTTTTATTCACTCAGCATAATACTCTGGGTAACGTCCAAGTTGTTGGGAGTATCAATAGTTCATTCTTTTTATTGCTGAGCAGTATTTCATGGTGTCTGTTTTATACAGTTTGTTTAAAAATTTACCTGTTGAAAGACATCTGTGATGTTTCCATTTTTTAGTTATCACAAATATATCTTCTATGGACACTATGTACAGGTTTCTGTATGAACATAAGTTTTCTTTAAGATAAAGAGTTCATTTGCTGGGGTGTATGGTAGTTGTATATTTAGTTTTATAAGAAACGGCCAAACTACTTTCCAGAGTGGCTGTACAATTTTACAATTTTACCAGCAATGCATGTGATCCAATGATGTCTCCATATTCTCCCCAGTGTTTAGTGTTGTCATTAATTTTTATTTTAGCCATTCTGATAGGTGTGTAGTGATATCTCATTGTGGTTTTCACTTGCATCTTCCTCATGGTTAATGATATAGGACATCTTTTCATGTGCTTATATGCCATCTGTGTATCCTCATGTCTTTGTCCATTTTCTAATTGGGTTTGGTTGGGATATTTTTGTTTTGCATTTTTACTGTTGAGTTTTAAGAGTTATTTATATATTCTGGATAGTTTTTTGTTGGATATGTGGTTTACAAATATTTTCTTCTAGTCTGTTCTGATTTTTTCATCCTGTTTACAATGTGCTTTGCAGAGCAAAAGTTTTGGATTTTCATGACATCCAATTTATCAATTTCTCTTTTATTGATCATGACTTGCTGTCAGGCCTCAGAACTCTTTGACCCTAAACCTCAAAGATTTTCTTAAGTTTTATCCTCAAAGTTTTAAAGTTTTATATTTAAGTCTGTGATTCACTTTAATTTTTATATAAAGTATTACGTTTAGATTAAGGTTTCTTTTTTTTTTGTCTATGGATGTCCAATGACTTCAGCACCATTTCTTTTTTTAGAACTATTTTATTTTATTTTATTAAAAATATTTTTTAGCACCATTTCTTGAAAAGGTTATGAAAAAACTGTTCTTCCTCTATTGAATTGTTCTTGCACCACTGTCAAAAACCAGATGAACATATTTGTGTGGGTCTATTTCTGGGTTCTCTATCCTGTTCTATTGATCTATGTATCTATACTCACACTAATACCACACAGTATTAAGTATTGTAGCTATATAGTGTGGCTTCATATCAGATAGACTAATTCCTTGCACTTTATTCTTCTTTTTCAAGATGATTTATGCTATTCTAAGGCCTGTGCCTTTCCATACAATTTTTTTTTTTTGCCACACCACACAGCATGCAGGATCTTAGTTCCTCATCCAGGGGTTGAACCTATGCCCCCTGCAGTAGGAGCACAGAGTCTTAACCGCTGGACCACCAGGCAACTCTTCCATACAAATTATTTTCTTCTCCAAAAAAAGCCTGAGAATTAGATGATTTATTTTCTTATTGTTATTTTTTTAGAACCTGGAGGGAGATGCCTTTTTTTTAATACATCTTTATTAGAGTATAATTGCTTCACAATGCTGTGCTAGTTTCTGTTGTACAACAAAGTGAATCAGCCATATGCATACATATATCCCCACATCCCCTCTCTCTTGAACCTCCCTCCCACCCTCCCTGTCCCACTCCTCTAAGTCATCGCAAAGCACCGAGCTGATAAATAAGCTTCTATATGTCTACAAAAACCTGGCTGGAATTTTAATATTGAATTGCATTAAAACTACAGATCAATTTGGGGAGAATTGATATCTTTACTATGTTGAATCTTCCAATTTCTGAACATGGTATGCCTCTCCATTTATTTAGTTATTCTTTGATTATTTTCATCAGTGTATTTTAATGTTCAGCATAAAAATACTGTACATGTTTTGTTAAATACATACCTAAGTATCTTAGTCTGTTTGGGCTGCCATGACAACTTACCATTGACTGGGTGGGTTAAACAACAGAAATTTATTTTCTCACAGTTCTGAATGCTGGAAGTCCAAGATCAGGATGTCAGCATGGTCAGGTTCTGGTTAGAGTTCTCTTCAAGTGCTTACATTGCATCTCCTCAGTGCATGCATGTGAAGGGGCAGAGGGAGATCTCTTCCTCTTCTTTTAAGGCCACGAATCTTACGGGATTAGGACTCTGAATTTTTGAACTCATTTAACCTTAATTACTTCCTAAAAGCCTTATCACCAAATACAGTCACATTGGGGCTTAGGGCTTCAACATATGAATTTGGGTGGGGACACAATTCAGGCCATAGAACTAAGTAATTCATTTTCTTTGGCATAATTGTAAATGGTATTGTATTTTTAATTTGGTTTCCACAAATTCATTGTCAGTATAAAGAAATGGGATAGATTTTAATGCATTGATCTTTTATACTGTGACATGGCTGACCTCACTTATACTAAATAGTAGGACGTTTTTGGTAGATTTCTTGGAATTTTACATGTAGACCATCATGTCATCTGCAAATAGAGACAGTTTTATTTTTCCTTCAAATTTTTATAATTTTTTCTTTATCTTGCCTTATTGCACTATGTAGAATTCCAGTATTATGTTGAATAAAAGTGGTGAGGGCATAAATCTTTGCCTCCTTTTCAATCTTAGAGGGAAAGCATTCAGTCTTTCTTCATTAACTATTTTGTTGGAAGTAGTTTTTTTGTAGATGCTCTTTACCAAGTTCAGGTAATCATCCCCTCTATTCTTAACTTGCTTAGAGGTTTGGTTTTCCCTCAATTTTTTTAAAAATTGAAATTTATTTGACATATAACTGTACATTTCAAGTATACAACATGGTGATTTGATACATTTATATAGTATAATATGACTGCCATTGTAGCAATAGTTAACACCTCTACACCATCACCTAATTATCATTTCTTTTTTGTGGTGGGAATAAATAAGATCTAGTCTCTTAGCAATTTAGATGATTATAACACAATATTGTTGTCTATATTCACTACACTGTAGATTAAATCTCCAAGACTTATTTATCTACTAGTTGCAAGTTTGTACCCTTAAACAACATCTCTCTCATTCTCCCCAATACCCAACCCCTGATAACCAACATTTTGCCCTATGTTTTTATGAGTTTGGCCTTTTTAGATTTCACATGTAAGTGACAGCATACAGCATTTGTCATTGTCTGATTTATCTCACTTAGCATAATGTCCTCAAAGTCCATCCATGTTGTCACAAATGGCAGAATTTTCTTCTTTCTCATCGCTGAATAATATTCCATATTATTATCTGTCCATAGCAGACACACATCTTACATCTTCTTTATCCATTCATCCATTGATGGATACCTAGGTTGTTTCCATATATTGGCTATTGTGAATAATGCTACAATAAAGATGGGAGTACATATATCTCTTTGATATTCTGTTTTCATTTCCTTTGGGTATACAGCCAGAAATGGAATTGCTGGATCATATGGTAGTTCTATGTTTTAAGTTTTTTGAGGATCCTCCAGTAGACAGAACTTAGAGCAGTGCATCTCGTTGTTCATTTGACTTGAAGGAGAGATGGTCAGATATGTGATTATATCCCAATTCAAGGGCTATGGCCAGAGGTTTGGCTGGATGGTCAGGGATTCAGAAAGAACATAGAAAATTGTTGACAAGGAAATTTGGGGAAGAGGTATGTGAATAGACCTCTCTGAATGGGCAAAAAATACAAAATTATTTGTGTCCCTTGCCGATGTCCTCTTAAGCGTGACCTCAGCAAAAGATGATTTTAATAATCCACTGACACATTCTCTAAATACCAGTCAGCCTCCTTCACCAGACACACCACAATCCCTGTCATTGTTTATTGGGCTCATGAACAAAGTGACCATGTTGTGAGGGAAGGACGTTATGCATGGTCCCAGCCACATGCACTTCCACTCACCAAGGTTGACCAGGCTGCAGCCACTGCTGAGTGCTCAATCTGCCAGAAGCAGAGACCAATGGTCCCCAATATGGCACTATTCCCTAGGGTGACCAGTCAGCTACCTGGTGGCAAGTTGATTAAATGGGACCCCTTCTATCATGGGAGGAGCTGTGTTTTGTTCTTACCAGAAGAGGCACTTACTCTGGATATGGATTTACATTCCCTGCATGCGGTGCTTCTCCCAAAACTATCATATGTGGGCTTACAGAATTACTTATCCACTGTCATGGTATTCTACATAACAGTGCTTGTGCTTCTGATTAAGTTACTAACTTTTTAGCAAATGAAGTGCAGCAATGGGCCCATGCTCATGGAATTCACTGGTCTTACCATGTTTCAAACCGTGCTGTTCTATTTTGATAGAACAGTGGAATGACTCAGTTACAACTCCAGCTAAGTGGCAATACGTTGCAGAGCTAAGGCAAGTTTCTCAAGAAGGCTGTATATGCTCTGAATAAGAGTCCAATATGTGGTGCTGTTTCTTCCATAGCCAGGATTCATGGGTTCAGGAATCAGGGGGTGGAAATGGGAGTGGCAACACACACTGTTACCCCTAGTGACCCACTAGTAAAATTTTTGCTTCCTGTTCCTGTGAACTTATGCTCAGCTGGCCTAAAGGCCTTAGTTCCAAAGGGAAGAATGCTTCCACCAGGAGACACAACAATGACTCCTCTGACCTGTAAGTTAAGACTGCTGCCACACCACCTTGATCTTTTTGTGCCTCTGAATTAATGTAAAGAAGGGAGTTACTGTGCTGGCTGGGTGGCTGATCCTGACTACCAAGGGGACACTGGACAACTACTCTATAATGGAGGTAAGAAAGAGCATGTCTATTTTACATTTGGTAGTGTATATATGTCCATGCCACTCTCTCACTTCATCTCAGCTTCCCCTTCCCCTTCCCTGTGTCCTCAAGTCCATTCTCTACGTCTGCATCTTTAGCTAATGGGAAGCAGCCGCATAGCACAGGGAGATCAGCTCGGTGCTTTGCGACCACCTAGAGGGGTGGGATAGGGAGGGTGGGAGGGAGGGAGACGCAAGAGGGAAGAGACATGGGAACATATGTATATGTATAACTGATTCACTTTGTTATACAGCAGAAACTAACACACCATTGTAAAGCAATTATACTCCAATAAAGATGTTAAAAAAATAGCCAAAAAAAAAAGAAAAAGAAAGAGCATGTCTGCAACACAGCAGATCCCTTAGTATTTCCACACCCTGTGATTAAGGACAATGAAGAATTACAAAAACCCAATTCAGACAGGATTGCTAATGGCCCAGACCCTTCAGGAACAAAAGTTTGGGTCACCCCACCATATAAATAACTATGACCAGCTGAGGTGTCTGCTGAAGGCATAGGGAATATGGAATGGGTAGTAGAAGAAGGAAGTTGCAAGTACCAACTACAACCATGTGACCAGTTACAGAAATGGGGACTGTAATTGTCATGAGTATTTTCTCCTTATTTTGTTATGAATTTCTTTTTGTGTATATATACATAAAATAAGCATGTATCTTTTTTCTTTCCTTTCTTACCTCCTTATCATATGACATAAAATGTATTAACTGCATATGATAATATTTAAATGTTTTTAATTTTACATCATGGTAATTTTTTTTTTTTGAGCAGAAACCAGTCTCATTTTATTTGGAAGACCAAGATCGTCATGGCTACCTAAACTCCATGGGTTTTGAGCAACAAATCAGGACAGTTACTAAGTTTGAATTTGCCTACAGGGGAGAGCTTTTATATAACTGTATTCCAAACCGTCCTTCCCTCTACATGGGACATCTGCTGGCTCTAGGGAATCTGGCTGGAATACCAAAAGCTGCTATAAAATGTATATTTTGTTGCCCCTTCTGATTATGTCTGGTTACTGCCATATGTTCTTTATGAATTCACAGTTATTCTTAGAAAATATCCTTAGGGGTGTGGTAAAAATTCACAGGACAGAGAAATATAGGAAAATGAGAGTTTGGTTTTCAACCACAGATTCAACAACCTGGCCCTAAACAAGACTTCTGGCCTTACAACTAAGTGCCTAGGAGTGGAGACAAGAAAACAACAGAAAAATGTAACCAGATCTGTCATTATTACTCCCGGTAGCAAGCGTAAGATGCCTATATTAGTTTCCTAGGGCTGCTATAACAAATTGTCACAAACTGGATGACTTGGAACAATAGAATTCCATTGTCCCACCATTCTGGAGACTAGAAGTCTAAAATGAAGGTGTTAGCAGGACCATGCTCCCTCTAAAACCTATAGGGGAGGCTTCGATTCTTCTTAGCTTTTGGTGATTTGCCAGAAGTCTTTGGCATCCCTTGGCTTGTAGATACATCACTAGAATTCTCTGTCTTCACATGGCCTTCTCTCTGGGTGTCT
Source organism: Lagenorhynchus albirostris (assembly GCF_949774975.1). Classification (NCBI taxonomy): domain Eukaryota; kingdom Metazoa; phylum Chordata; class Mammalia; order Artiodactyla; family Delphinidae; genus Lagenorhynchus; species Lagenorhynchus albirostris. The sequence goes on along the minus strand of NC_083116.1, from coordinate 87,426,807 downwards.
TCTCATTGTCTTCCCTCTGTGTCTGTCTATGTGTCCAAATTTCTCCTTATGACAATATCAGTCATATTGGATTAAGGCCCATCCTGACCTTATTTTAACTTGATTACATCTGCAAAGACCTTATTTCCAAATAAGGTCACATTCTGAGATACTGGGGGTTAGGACTTTGACAGATCTTTTTTTGGGGGGTGGGCATAATTCAACCCATAACCTCCTAATGCAGTCGCATTATTCTTTTGTTTTTTTCATGGTTGAATAATATTTTATTTATTTATTTATTGTGTGTGTGTGTGAATCTTTTTTTTTTAACATCTTTATTGGAGTATAATTGCTTTACAAGACAACCCTCAGAATGGGAGAAAATATTTGCAAATGAAGCAACTAACAAAGGATTAATCTCCAAAATTTACAAGCAGCTCATGCAGCTCAATATCAAAAAAACAAACAACTCAATCTAAAAATGGGCAGAAGACCTAAATAGACATTTCTCCAAAGAAGATATACAGACTGCCAACAAACACATGAAAGAATGCTCAACATCATTAATCATTAGAGAAATGCAAATCAAAACTACAATGAGATATCATCTCACACCAGTCAGAATGGCCATCATCAAAAAATCTAGAAACAATAAATGCTGGAGAGGGTGTGGAGAAAAGGGAACCCTCTTGCACTGTTGGTGGGAATGTAAATTGATATAGCCACTATGGAGAGCAGTATGGAGGTTCCTTAAAAAGCTAAAAATAGAACTACCATACGACCCAGCAATCCCACTACTGGGCATATACTCTGAGAAAACCATAATTCAAAAAGAGTCATGTACTAAAATGTTCATTGCATCTCTATTTACAATAGCCAGGACATGGAAGCAACCTAAGTGTCCATCAACAGATGAATGTATAAAGAAGATGTGGCACATATATACAATGGAATATTACTCAGCCATAAAAAGAAATGAAATTGAGTTATTTGTAGTGAGGTGGATGGACTTAGAATCTGTCATACAGAGTGAAGTAAGTCAGAAAGAGAAAAACAAATACCATATGCTAACACATATATATGGAATCTAAGGAAGAAAAAAAGATCATGAAGAACCTAGGGGCAAGACGGGAATAAAGACACAGACCTACTAGAGAATGGACTTGAGGATATGAGGAAGGGGAAGGGTAAGCTGTGACAAAGTGAGAGAGTGGCATGGACATATATACACTACCAAACGTAAGGTAGATAGCTAGTGGGAAGCAGCCGCATAGCACAGGAAGATCAGCTCGGTGCTTTGTGACTACCTAGAGGGGTGGGATAGGGAGGGTGGGAGGGAGGGAGATGCAAGAGGGAAGAGATATGGGAACATAAGTATATGTATAACTGATTCACTTTGTGATAAAGCAGAAACTAATACATCATGGTATTTAAGTATGGCTGATCAAGGAGATGAGTAATCATCACCCAAGAAGTTTGTATCTTTTTTGAGGAAAAGGTTAGTGCATTTTCAGTTGTAGGCAGGATAGCTGTATCATGTTAGGTAGAAGGATGACCTTGTTATTGTCTTTATTTGGAGATTAAGTATGGTTTAAGGAGATGCATACAGGTGCCAAGTTGACATGGGGTGAACTTGTAATGCTTAATTTTATGTGTCAACCTGGAGGGTGATTTTGGATGAGATTAACATTTAAATCAATGAACTCTGAGTAAGCAAATTATCATCCATAATGTGGGTAAGACTCACCTAATCAGTTGAAAGCCTGAATAAAACAAAAAACTGGCCTTCTAGAGCAAGAGGGAATTCTGCAGCAGATTGTCTTTGGACCTCTTAAGCACCATTGGCTTTCCTAGGTCTCCACCTGCTGGCTTTCAGACAGGAACTGCGCCATCAGCTCTCCTGTGTTTCCAGCCTGCCAGCCAACATTGCATGTTTTGAATTTGTCAGCCTCCATAATCGTGTGAGGCAATTATTTATAATAAGGCCACACACACACACACCCTATTGGTTCTGTTTCTCTGGAGAACCCTGACTAATAGAAATACTTTTTCAGCCCCACATTCTTTCTCATCTCCTTCTGGGGCATCAATGATATGAATATTAGATTTTTTGCTAGACTTCAACAATTCCTTGATACTCTGCTCATTTCACTTTTTCAGGCATATACTTTCTGTTCATTAGATTCAGTAAAATTTATTGATCTCTCCACAAGCTCACTGATTCTATTTTCTGTCATCTCTACACTACTATTGAGCCCATCCAGTGAACTTTTTGTTCTGTTATTATGTTTTTTGGTTCTATAATTTCTATTTGCCTCTTTTATATACTTGTACTTCTTTTCTTAGTTTTTTTCCTTTTTTCAAGTAAATTTTTGATTACTTTTAAAAAATTAATTAACTTTTTATTGAGGTATAATTGACATGCAACTTTCTATTAGTTTCAGGTGTACAACAAAATGATATATTTGTATATATTGAGAAATGATCGCCACAATAATTCTAGTTAACATCCATCACCTCATATAGTTACATAATTTTTTTTCTTGTATTGAGAACTTTTAAGATTTACTCTCCAGAGTGAAGTAAGTCAGAAAAAGAAAAACAAATACCATATGCTAACACATATATATGGAATCTTATAAAAAAGAAAAAAGGTCATGAAGAGCCTAGGGGCAACACAGGAATAAAGACACAGACCTACTAGTGAATGGACTTGAGGATACGGGGAGGGGGAAGGGTAAGCTGGGACAAAGCGAGAGTGGCATGGACATATATACACTACCAAATGTAAAATAGATAGCTAGTGGGAAGCAGCTGCATAGCACAAGGAGATCAGCTCGGTGCTTTGTGACCACCTGGAGGGTGGGATAGGGAGGGTGGGAGGGAGGGAGATGCAAGAGGGAAGAGATATGGGGACATATGTATATGTATAACTGATTCACTTTGTTATAGAGCAGAAACTAACACACCATTGTAAAGCAATTATACTTCAATAAAGATCTTAAAAAAAAAGATTACTCTCTTAGTAACTTTCAAATATACAGAACATTATTATTAACTAATTTTATAATTGGAAATGTGTACCTTTTGATTCCCTTCACTCAATTCTCTCACCTCCCCACTCTCTCCTCCCCCCACCTCTGGCGACCACCAATCTGTTTTCCTGTTCTCTACATTTATGAGCTTATTGTTTTGTTTTTTTTAGATTCCACATATAAGTGATATCATATGGTATTCGTCTTTCTCTGTCTGACTTACTTCACTTAATATGATAATCTCTAGGTCCATCCATGTTGCTGCAAATGGAATTATTTCATTCTTTTTTATAGCTGAGTAGTATTCCATTGTATATGTGTACCACATCTTCTTCATTCATCTGTTAATGTACATTTAGGTTGTTTTAACATTTTGGCTATTTTAAATAATGCTGCAATGAACATGGGAGTGCAGGTATCTTTTTAAGTTCGTGGGTTTTTGTTTTTCTTTTATGACTAAATACTCAGAATTGAAATTGCTGGATCATATGGTAGCTCTATTTTTAACTTCTAAAGTATTTCCATAGTGTTTTCCACAGTAGTGGCACATATTTACATTCCTACCAACAGTGCACTAATGTTCTCTTTTCACCACATCCTCACCAACACTTGTTATTTCTTGTTTTTTTGATAATAGCCATTCTACCAGGTGTGAGATGGTATTTCATTGTGGTTTTGATTTGCATTTCCCTTATGATTAGTGATGTTGAGCATGTTTTCATGTACCTGTTGGCCATCTGTATGTCTTCTTTGGAAAATTGTCTATTCAGATCTTCTGCCTGCTTTTTAATAAGATTGCTTGTTTCTTTGCTATTGAGTTGGGTGAGTTCTTTATATATTTTAGATATTAACCTCTTATTAGATATATGATTTGCAAATATTTTCTCCCATTCTGTAGGTTACCTGTAATTACTTTTTGAAGCAGTTTTATAGTGACTGCTTTAAAATCTTTATGAGATAGTTCCAACATCTAATTCATCTCAGTATTTGGTGTCATTTGATTGTCTTTTCTTGTTCAAGTTTTTATCTTCCTGATTCTTGGTATAATAAGTGATTTTCAATTGTTTTCTGAACACTTTAAACATTAGGTTAAGAGACTCTTTGCCCTTTCTATATCTTCTATTTTATCAGGCAACCACGCTGTTAGGTTTAGTGTATAGGTTCTGGCCTGTAATTCCAATGACAATTTAGTCTCCTGAGATTTTTCAATGCCATTTGATCTGCTTTATTCTTCTGACTCTGCTTGAGCTTCCATTGTTACCACATGCAGGGAAATAAGGTGCTTCCTCATCTCCCAGTGTAGTTAAAGTGAGTTGTGGGGAAATCCAGACCCATAGGACAGAAAACATTTCTCCTGACCTGTTTTCCAGCCACTCACTGCCAGGAGCTTCCCACTCTATCTCTGATAGTGCAGCCAGGGATGGGCTGCCTTTTGTCATTGTGTGGAAGGCCAGAGCCATGGGTCTGGGTGGTGGGTCAGGAGACCCTGGCCCTGTTCATTTTCTGCCACTGAGTATAGACCCAGGAGGCACCAGGCCTAGGATGCCTTCAGCCGTTGGATGGAAGGCCAGGACCCCTGGACCTAGGCGGCTGGCTGCCAGTGAGTATAAGTTCAGGAAACATTGCCTTGGGCTGCCTTCTGCATTTCAGTAGAGGACTGGGAGACACTAGGGCAACTGGCATTACCACTGCAGGTGGAAGGACTCATCTGTTGTCTCATGATGTGGAGCTGGGAGTGTGTCAGCTCTCCCTAGTTCTGCTGTTACTGCTTAGAGTAGATCAGATTCTGCTGCTGCTGCTGGCTAGTGTGAAGCATGGGAGATAGATTGTCCTCACTCTCCCAACTCAGCTGGTGAAGCTACCACAGACAGGTAAGCCAGCTGCTGCCACTGGGTATGGATCTCCCTGCTAAGCTTTCCCTTTCCCAGATCCTTGTTCAGAGAGAAAAAGCTTTTTTTTCTTTTCCATTTTTTTTTTTTGGAGATTTTTTGGTCTGTACCTGTTAGCAGTTTGGGGGTTGCAGACCCAGTCTGGGTTATGGGAATGATTGATATAAAGAAAACCCAGGGAACTCTCTGTGCTGTCATTCTTCAAGTTCTGAGTTCACTATTCAGTCCATCTTCTTCTATCTTTTAGAGTCTATTGAATTATTTTCAGGATCTTTAGTTGTATTTAAAAAGGAGGATCAGAGAAAAGTGAGCCCATGCCATTGTCCCAGAAACAGACTATAATGACTAATTTTGACATACTATGATCTAAATATCATTGTTTTCTACTCTCTTGGCTCCAGCCAAGAAAGGTTTTGCATTTTAGACAAAATAAAACTCTCAGTCCCAGAGGGAAATTATTCCTGGAATGCAAGTGGAAATCAGTGGTAAGTCATACAACAAGTATCTAAAAACATTTTGGTTTAATTCTCCAGGGTCTGCTCTACTCCAGCAATAAAGGAAAACCAAGATTCAACTAGTTCTCTAAAATTATACTGGAGCTAGTTCATTTTTATTATAAACACTTGCAGCTCCAGGACACAGTAAAGCAGGAAACATGGAATGTAATAAAGATGGCTGTATCCCAGTTGCCATGAGAACATCTAGCACCCAGATCATTGTTTCTGAATGCTATTTCCTAATGAAAGGAATCACAGCTCCTTGGACAAATCATTGATTCCTGTGAAGGCATATGGAAAGTCTAAGATTAGTGTAGGACAGAAAATAAAGGAGTGCTCAAAAAACTTATGTGGGGTTGTCAAAAGAACACAGGAGGCAGCTTGAATGGGGCTCACACTGCCTAAATCTGCACAATATGAGGATTAGAATAGATAATGATTTAGAACATTCCCTAGGATAAATCATATGTTGCACCACAAAGCAAGCCTTAACAAACTTAAGATTGAAATCATGTCTACTATCCAAAATGGTATGAAACTAGAAACAGGAAGAAAACTGAAAAATCCACGTATACATGGCAACTAAACAATATGCTGCTGAACAGCCAATGTGTCAAAGAAGAAATCAAAAGGGAAATTAGAAAGTATCTTGAGACAAATGAAAATACAACATACCAAAACATAATGGATACAGCAAAAGCAGTTCTAAGAGGGACATTTATAACAATAAGTGCCTACATAAGAAAAAATATAGAGATATCAAATAAACAACCTAACTTTATACCTCAAGGAATTAGGAAAAGAACACAGTAAGCCCAATGTTAGCAGAAGGAAGGAAATAAAGAACAGAGCATAAATAAATGAAATAGAGACTAGAAAGACAATAGAAAAAAATCAATGAAACTGAGTTGTTATTTTTTTTGGAAAGAAACAAAATTAAGAAGCCTTTATCTACACTAACGAAGAAAAAAGAGAGAGAACATTCAAATAAATAAAATTATAAATGAAAGAGGAGACATTACAACTGGCACTACAGAATTACAAAGGATAAGAGGCTACTATGAACAGTTATATACCAAAAATTTGGATAACCTACAAGACATAATTCCTAGAAACACACAAATTACCAAGACTGAATCATGAAGATATAGAAAACTTGAACCTATAATGACTAAGGATACTGAAGCAAAAATCAAAACCCTCCCCAAAAATAAAAGCCCTCAACCAGATGGTTTCACTGGTGAATTCTACCAAAATGTAAAGAAGAATTAATGTCAATCCTACTAAATTCTTCCAGAAAATTGAAGAGGGGAGAACATTCCCAAACTTATTTTGTGAGGCCAGCATTACCTTGATACCAAAGCCAGATAAGGACATTACAAGAAAAGAAAACAATGGGCCAATATCCCTGATGAATACAGATGCAAAATACAAGGATATATTGTACAACACAGGGATATTTTATAATAACTATAAATGGAGTATAACCATTAAAAACTGTGAATCACTATGTTGTACACCTATAACATATAATATTGTACATTGGCTATATGTCAATAAAAAATAAAGTCTTTTAAATGAAAAAAATTCTCAACAAATTCTAGCAAACCAAATTCAACAGCACATTAAAAGGATCATACACCATGACCAAGTGGCATTTATCCTTGGGATGGAAGGATGGTTCAACATATGCAAATGAATAAATGTGATACACCACATTAATAGAATGAAGGACAAAAATCATATGATCCTCTCAACAGATGCAGAAATAGCATTTGACAAAATTCAACATCCTTTAATGATAAAAGCTCTCAACAAATTTGGTATAGAAGGAACATGCGTCTACATAATAAAGGCCATATATGACAAGCCCACAGCTAGCATCATACTCAATGGTGAAAAGCTGAAAGCTTATCCTCTAAAATTAAGAACAAGACAAGGGTGTCCACTTTCACCATTTCTATTCAAAGTAGTACTGGAAGTCCTAGCCAGAGAAATTGGGCAAGAAAAACAAAAAGTATTCAAATCAGAAGAGAAGAAAAATTGTCTTTTTTTTTTACAGATGGCATGATTTGTAACATCACCAACAACTGTTAGAATGAACAAATGAATTCAGTAATGTTGCAGGATACAAAATCAACCTTACAAAAGTCAGTTGCATTTCCATACACTGACAATAATATATCTGAAAGAGAAATAAAGAAAACAATCCCATCTACAATAGCATCAAAACCAATAAAATACTTAGGAATAAATTTAACCAAAGAGGTAAAAGATCTCTACACTGAAAACTGTAAGGCATTAATGAAAGAAATTGAAGAGGGCACAAATAAATAGAAATATATCCCACATTAGTGAATCAGAAGAATTAATATTTTTAAAATGTACATATTACCCAAAGCCTTCTATAGATTTTCTATTAAAATTCCAGTGACATCTTTCACAGAAATACAAAAAACAATTCTAAATTTGCATAGAACCATAAATGATCCTGAGTAACCAAAGCAATCTTGAGAAAGAAGAGCAAAATTGGTAGCATCGCACTTCCTAATTTCAAAATATACTAAAAAGCTCTAATAATCAAAACAGTATAGTATTGGCATAAAAAACATACATATAGACCAATGGAATAGAATTTAGACCCCAGGAATAAACACATGCATATATGTTCAACTAATATTTAACATGGAATATAGAAATATACAATGGGGAATAGGCAATCAATAAATGGTGTAGGGAAAATGGATATTCACATACAAAAGAATGAAATTGCACTCCTATCTTATACCACTCACAAAAATTAACTCAGAATGGATTAAAGACTTAAATGTAAAATGCAAAACCATAAATTTCCTGGAAGAAATCATAGGGAAAAAAGCTCTTTGACATTGGTCTTGTCAATAAGATTTTGGAAACGACACCAAAAGCACAAGCAAAAAAAGCAAAAATTAAAATTTGGGACTACATCAAACTAAAAAGCATTTGCACAGCAAAAGAAACAATCAACAAAATGAAAAGTCAAACAGAATGGGAGGAAATTTTTGGAAACCATATATCAGATAAGAGGTTTATATACAAAATATATAAGGAATTCATATAACTCAATAGCAAAACAAACAAACAAAACAACAACAACAACAAAAAAAGCCAGATTTGGTTCAAGACGGCAGAGTAGAAGGACATGCTCTCATTCCCTCTTTCGAGAACATGGGAATCACAACTAACTGCTGAACAATCATGGACAGGAAGACACTGGAACTCACCAAAAAAGATATCCCACATGCAAAGACAAAGGAGAAGCCACAATGAGACGGTAGGAGGGGCACTATCACAATAAAATCAAATCCCATAACTGCTGAGTGTGTGACTCACAAACTGAACACATACCACAGAAGTCCACCCACTGGAGTGAAGGTTATGAGCCCCACGTCCGGCTCCCCAAACTGGGGGTCTGGCAAACAGAGGAGGAATTCCTAGAGAATCAGACTTTGAAGGCTAGTGGGATTTGATTGCAGGACTTCGGCAGGGCTGGGGGAAAAAGAGACTCCACTCTTGGAGGGAACACACAAAGTAGTGTGCACATTGGGACCCAGGAGAAGGAGCAGTGACCCCATAGGAGACTGAACCAGACTTACCTGCTAGTGTTGGAGGGTCCCCTGCAGAGGCAGGGGCAGCTGTGGCTCACCAAGGGACAAGGACACTGGCAGCAGAAGTTCTGGGAAGTACTCCTTGGCGTGAGCCTTCCCAGAGTCCATCATTAGCCCCAACAAAGACACCAGGTAGGTTCCAGTGTTGGGTTGCCTCAGGCCAAAAAAAACAACAGGGAGGGAACCCAGCCCCACCCAGCCCCACCCAACAGCAGACAAGCAGATTAAAGTTTTACTGAGCTCTACCCACCAGAGCAACAGCCAGCTCACCTACCAGGAGTCCCTGCCATCAAGAAACTTCCACAAGCCTCTTAGATACCCTCATCCACCAGAGGGCAGACAGCAGAAGCAAGAACTACAATCCTGCAGCCTGCAAAACAAAAACCACATTCACAGAAAGATAGACAAGATGAAAAGGCAGAGGGCTATGCACCAGATGAAGGAACAAGATAAAACCCCAGAAAAACAACTAAATGAAATGGAGATAGGCAACCTTCCAGAAAAAGAATTCAGAATAATGATAGTGAAGATCATCCAGGACCTCGGAGAAAGAATGGAGGCAAAGATCGAGAAGATGCAAGAAATGTTTAACAAAGATCTAGAATAATTAAAGGACAAACAAACAGAGATGAACAATACAATAAATGAAATGAAAATACACTAGAAGGAATCAATAGCAGAATAACTGAGGCAGAAGAACGGTTAAGTGACCTGGAAGACAGAATGGTGGAATTCACTGCTGCGGAATAGAATAAAGAAAAAAGAATGAAAAGAAATGAAGAGCGCCTAAGAGACCTCTGGGACAACATTGAACACAACAACATTCGCATTATAGGGGTCCCAGAAGGAGAAGAGAGAGAGAAAGGACCCAAGAAAATATTTGAAGAGATTATAGTCAAAAACATCCCTAACATCACAAAGGAAATAACCACCCAAGTCCAGGAAGTACAGAGTCCCATACAGGATAATCCCAAGGAGAAACATACTGACACACATAGTAATCAAATTGGCAAAAATTAAAGACAAAGAAAAATTACTGAAAGCAGCAAGGGAAAAATGACAAATAACATAACATACAACGGAACTCCCATAAGGTTAACAGCTGATTTCTCAGTAGAAACTCTACAAGCCAGAAGGGAGTGGCATGATATACTTAAAATGATAAAAGGGAAGAACATACAACCAAGATTACTATACCCAACAAGGATCTCATTCAGAGTCGATGGAGAAATCAAAAGCTTTACAGAAAAGCAGAAGCTAAGACAATTCAGCACCACCAAACCAGCTCTACAACAAACGCTAAAAAGAACTTCTCTAAGTGGGAAACACAAGAGAAGAAAAGGACCTACAAAAACAAACCCAAAACAATTAAGAGAATGGTCATAGGAACATACATATTGATAATTACCTTAAATGTGAATGCATTAAATGCTCCAGCCAAAAGACACATATGCTGAATGGATACAAAAAGAACACCCACATATATGCTGTCTACAAGAGACCCGCTTCAGACCTGGGACACATACAGACTGAGAGTGAGGGAACGGTAAAAGATATTCCATGCAAATGGAAATCAAACAAAATCTGGAGTAACAATACTCATATCAGACAAAATAGACTTTAAAATAATGTTACAAGAGACAAGGAAGGACACTACATAATGATCAAAGGACCAACCCAAGGGCTTCCCTGGTGGTGCAGTGGTTGAGAATCTGCCTGCTAATGCAGGGGACACGGGTTCGAGCCCTGGTCTGGAAGGATCCCACATGCTGTGGAGCAACTAGGCCCGTGAGCCACAACTACTGAGCCTTCACGTATGGAGCCTGTGCTCCGCAGCGAGAGGCCGCTATAGTGAGAGGCCCGCACACTGTGATGAAGAGTGGCCCCCACTTGCCATAACTAGAGAAAGCCCTCGCACAGAAACAAAGACCCAACACAGCAAAAATTAATTAATTAATTAATAAACTCCTACCCCCAACATCTTTAAAAAAATATAAAAAAGGACCAACCCAAGAAGAAGATATAACAATTATAAATATATATGCACCCAACATAGGAGCACCTCAATACATAAGGCAACTGCTAACATCTCTAAAAGAGGAAATCAACAGAAACACATAAATAGTGTGAGACTTTAACACCTCACTTATACCAATGAGCAGATCATCCAAACAGAAAATTAATAAGGAAACACAAGCTTTAAATGACACAATAGACCAGATAGATTTCACTGATATTTATAGGACATTCCATCCAAAAACAGCAGATTACACTTTCTTCTCAAGTGCACACAGAACATTCTCCAAGATAGATCACATCTTGGGTCACAAATCAAGCCTCAATAAATTTAAGAAGATTGAAATCATATCATGTATCTTTTCTGACCACAACGCTATGACATTAGAAATTAATTACAGGGAAAAAAATGTAAAAAACACAAACATATGGAGGCTAAACAATATGTTACTAAATAACCAAGAGATCACTGAAGAAATCAAAGAGGACATCAAAAAATACCTAGAGACAAATGACAATGAAAACATGATGATCCAAAACCTATGGGATGTAGCAAAAGCAGTTCTAGGAGGGAAGTTTATAGCTATACAAGTCTACCTCAGGAAACAAGAAAGATCTCAAATAAAGAATCTAACATTACACCTAAAGGAACTAGAGAAAGAAGAACAAACAAAACCCAAAGTTAGCAGAAGGAAAGAAATCATAAAGAACACAGCAGAAATAAATGAAATAGAAACAAAACAATAGATCATTAATACTAAAAGCTGGTTCCTTGAGAAGTTAAACAAAAAGATAAACAATTAGCCAGACTCATCAAGGAAAAGAGGGAGAGGCCTCAAATCAATAAAATTAGAAATGAAAAGGGAGAAGTTACAACAGACACGGCAGAAATACAAAGCATTCTAAGAGAATATTACAAGCAACTCTATGCCAATAAAGAGGACAACCTGAAAGAAATGGACAAATTCTTAGAAAGGTATAACCTTCCAAGACTGAACCAGGAAGAAATAGAAAATATGAACAGACCAATCACAAGCAATGAAATTGAAACTGTGATGAAAAATCTTCCAACAAACAGAAGTCCAGGACCAGAAGGCTTCACAGGTGAATTCTATCAAACATTTAGAGAAGAGCTAACACCCATCCTTCTCAAACTCTTGCAAAATATAGCAGAGGGAGGAACACTCCCAAATTCCTTCTACGAGGCCACCATAACCCTGATACCAAAACCAGACAAAGATGTCACAAAGAAAGAAAACTACAGGCCAATATCACTGATGAACATAGATGCAAAAATTCTCAACAAAATACTAGCAAACAGAATCCAACTGCACATTCAAATGATCATACACCATGATCAAGTGGGGTTTATCCCACGAATGTAAGGATTCTTCCATATACGCAAATCAATCAATGGGATACACCATATTAACAGTTTGAAGGAGAAAAACCATATGATCATCTCAATAGATGCAGAGAAAGCTTTTGACAAAATTCAACACCCATTTATATTAAAAACTCTCCAGAAAGTGGGCACAGAGGGAACCTACTTCAGCATAATAAAGGCCGTATATGACAAACCCACAGCAAACATCATTCTCAATGGTGAAAACCTGGAAGCATTTCCTTTAAGATCAGGAACAAGACAAGGAGGTCCACAATCACCACTATTATTCAACATAGTTTTGGAAGTCCTAGCCACAGCAATCATAGAAGAAAAAGAAATAAAAGGAATCCAAATTGGGAAGAAGTAAAACTCACTGTTTGCAGATGACATGCTACTATACATAGAGAATCCTAACGATGCCACCAGAAAACTACTAGAACTAATCAATGAATTGGTAAAGTTGCAGGATACAAAATTAATGTCCACAAATCTCTTGCATTCCTACTAATGACGAAAAATGTGAAAGAGAAATTAAGGAAACACTCCCATTTACCATTGCAACAAAAAGAATAAAATACCTAGGAATAAACCTACCTAAGGAGACAAAATACCTGTATGTAGAAAACTATAAGACACTGATGAAAGAAATTAAAGATTAATCAAACAGATGGAGAGATATACCATGTTCTTGGATTGGAAGGATCAATATTATGAAAAAATCAATATTGTGAAAAACTATACTACCCAAAGCAATCTACAGATTCAATACAATCCCTATCAAATTACCAATGGCATTTTTTACAGAACTAGAACAAAAAATCTTAAAATTTGTATGGAGACACAAAAGACCCCGAATAGCCAAAGCAGTCTTGAGGGAAAAAAACGGAGCTGGAGGAATCAGACTCCCTGACTTCAGCCTATACTACAAAGCCACAGTAATCAAGACAATATGGTACTGGCACAAAAACAGAAGTATAGATCAATGGAGCAGGATAGAAAGCCCAGAGATAAACCCACGCACCTATTGTCAACTAATCTATGACAAAGGATGCAAGGCTATACAGTGGAGAAAAGACAGTCTCTTCAATAAGTGGTGCTGGGAAAACTGGACAGCTACATGTAAAAGAATGAAATTAGAACACTCCATAACACCTACAAAAAAATAAACTCAAAATGGATTAGAGACCTAAATGTAAGTCCAGGCACTATAAAACTCTTAGAGGAAAACATAGGAAGAACCCACTTTGACATAAATCACAGCGAGATATTTTTTAATCCATGTCCTCGAGAAATGGAAATAAAAACAAAAATAAACAAATGGGACCTAAAGAAACTTAAGAGCTTTTGCACAGCAAAGGAAACCATAAACAAGACAAAAAGACAACCCTCAAAATGGGAGAAAATATTTGCAAATGCATCATCAGACAAAGGATTAATCTCCAAAATATATAAACAGCTCATGCAGCTCAATATTAAAAAAACAAACAACCCAATCCAAAAAAGGGCAGAAAGCCTAAATAGACATTTCTCCGAAGAAGACATACAGAAGGCCAAGAAGCACATGAAAAGCTGCTCAATATCACTAATTATTAGAGAAATGCAAATCAAAACTACAATGAGGTATCACCTCACACCAGTTAGAATGGCCCTCATCAGAAAATCTCAAACAACAAATGCTGGAGAGGGTGTGGAGAAAAGGGAACCCTCTTGCACTGTTGGTGGGAATGTAAATGGATACAGCCACTATGGAGAACAGTATGGAAGTTCCTTAAAGAACTAAAACTAGAATTACCATATGACCCAGCAATCCCACTCCTGGGCATATACCCAGAGAAAACCACATTTCAAAAAGACACATGCACTCCAATGTTCATTGCAGCACTATTTACAATAGCCAGGTTATAGAAGCAACCTAAATGCCCATTGACAGATGAATGGATAAAGAACATGTGGTACATATATAGAATGGAATATTTCTCAGCCATAAAAAGGAACAAAATTGGGTCATTTGTAGAGACGTGGATGCATCTAGAGACTGTCATACAGAGTGAAGTAAGTCAAAGAGAAAAACAAATATCGTATATTAATGCATATATGTGGAACCTAGAAAATGGTACAGATGAACTGGTTTGCAGAGAAATTGAGACAGAGAAGTAGAGAAAAAAAATGTATGGACACCAAGGGGGGAAAGCGGCAGTGGGTGGGGTCGTGGTGTGATGAATTGGGAGATTGGAACTTACAAGTATACACTGATGTGTATAAAATGGCTGACTAATAATAAATAAATAAACATTAAAAAAACAACAAAAAACCCAACAAAGAATCAAATTTATAATGGGTAGAGGAACTGAGTAGGCAATTTTTCAAAGGCAAACAAATGGCAAACAGGTACATAAAAAAGAGGCTTGATATCACTAATCATAAAGGAAATGCAAATCAAAACCACAATGAGATATCGCTTCACATCTGTTAGAATGGCTATTATAAAAAAAGGCAATAGCGGTGCCGCGGAGGAGTGCACAGCAACGGGTGCGGAGGGCAAAGCGGGGAGATTCCCGCACAGAGGATCGGTGCCGACAGGCACTCACCAGCCCGAGAGGCTTGTCTGCTCACCCGCCGGGGCGGGCGGGGCTGCGAGCTGAGGCTCGGGTTTCGGTTTCCCACGGAGTGCAGGGAGAGGACTGGGGTTGGCGGCTTGAACATAGCCTGAAGGGGTTAGTGCACCACGGCTAGCCGGGAGGGAGTCCGGGGAAAAGTCTGCACCTGCCGAAGAGGCAAGAGACTTTTTCTTCCCTCTTTGTTTCCTGGTACGCGAGGAGAGGGGTTTACGAACGCTGCTTAAAGGAACTCCAGAGACGGGCGCGAGCCGCGGCTAAAAGCACGGACCCCAGAGACGGGCGGGAGACGCTAAGGCTGCTGCTGCCGCCACCAAGGGGCCTGTGTGCGAGCACAGGTCACCCTCCACACCCCTCTTCCGCGGAGCCTGTGCAGCCCGCCACTGCCAGGTTCCCGGGATCCAGGGACAACTTCCCCGGGAGAACACACGGCGGGCCTCAGGCTGGTGCAAAGTCACGCTGGCCTTTGCCGCTGCAGGCCCGCCCCGCACGCAGTGCCCCTCCCGCCCCTCCCCCGGCCTGAGTGCGCCAGAGTCCCCGAATCAGCGGCTCCTTTAACCCCGTCCTGTCTGAGCAAAAAACAGACGCCCTCCAGCGACCTACACGCAGAGGCAGGCCAAATCCAAAGCTGAGCCCCAGTGAGCTTGTGAGAACAAAGAAGAGAAAGGGAAATCTCTCCCAGCAGCCTCAGAAGCAGCGGATTAAAGCTCCACAATCAACTTGATATACCCTGCATCTGTGGAACCTGAATAGACAACCAATCATCCCAAATTAAGGAGGTGGACTTTAGGAGCAAGATCTATGATTTTTTTCCCCTTTTCCTCTTTGTGTGAATGTGTATGTGTATGCTTCTGTGTGAGATCTTGTCTGTAGAGTCTTGCTTCCACCATTTGTCCTAGGGTTCTATCCGTCCATGGTTTTTAAAAAAATTTTTTTCTTAATAATTAATTTTAATAACGTTATACTTTACCTTCGTTCTTTCTTTCTTTCTTTCTTTCCTTCCTTCCTTCCCTCCTTTAAACAACGAATCATCCCAAATTGAGGAGGTGGTCTCTGACAGCAAGATTTATGATTTTTCCCCCTTTACCTCTTTTAGTGAGGGTGTATGTGTATGCTTCTGTGTAAGATTTTGTCTGTATAGCTTTGCTTCCAACATTTGTCCTAAGGTTCTCTCCGTCCCTTTTTTTTTTCTAAATAAGTATTTTTTAATTCAATAACTTTATTATACTTTATTTTATTCTTACTGTATCTTCTTTCTTTCTGTCTTTTTTCCTTCTTTCGCTCCTTCCTTCCTTCCTCCATCCCTCCCTCCCTCATTTCTTTCCTTCTTGCCTTCTATGCTTCTTTCTTTCTTTCTTCCTTCCTTCCCTCTGTTCCTTCTTTCTTTCCTCATACTTCTACTAATTCTCTCTACTTTCTCTCCCTTTTATTCTGAGCCGTGTGGATGAAAGGCTCTTGGTGCTCCAGCCAGGAGTCAGGGCTCTGGCTCTGAGGTAGGAGAGCCAACTTCAGGACACTGGTCCACAAGAGACCTCCCAGCTCCACATAATATCAAACGGCGAAAATCTCCCAGAGACCTCCATCTTAACAGCAGCACACAGCTTCACTCAACGACCAGCAAGCCACAATGCTGGACAACCTATGCAAAACAACTAGCAAAACAGGAACACAACCCCACCCATTAGCAGAGATGCTGCCTAAAATAATAATAAGTCCAGAGACACCCCAAAACACACCACCAGACATGGACCTGCCCACCAGAAACACAAGATCCAGCCTCATCCACCAGAACACAGGCACTAGTCCCCTCCACCAGGAAGCCTACACAACCCACTGAACCAACCTTAGCCACTGGAGACAGACATCAAAAACAGCGGGAACTACGAACCTGCAGTCTGCAAAAAGGAGACCCCAAACACAGTAAGATAAGCAAAATGAGAAGACAGAAAAACACACAGCAGATAAAGGAGCAAGATAAAAATGCACCAGACCTAACAAATGAAGAGGAAATAGGCAGTCTACCTGAAAAAGAATTCAGAATAATGATAGTAAGGATGATCCGAAATCTTGGAAATAGAATGGACAAAATGCAAGAAACAGTTAATAAGGACCTAGAAGAAATAAAGATGAAACAAGCAACGATGAACAACACAATAAATGAAATTAAAAGTACTCTAGATGGGATCAATAGCAGAATAACTGAGGCAGAAGAACGGATAAGTGACCTGGAAGATAAAATAGTGGAAATAACTACTGCAGAGCAGAATAAACAAAACAGAATGAAAAGAACTGAGGACAGTCTCAGAGACCTCTGGGACAACATTAAACGCACCAACATTCGAATTATAGGGGTTCCAGAAGAAGAAGAGAAAAAGAAAGGGACTGAGAAAATATTTAAAGAGATTATAGTTGAAAACTTCCCTAATATGGGAAAGGAAATAGTTAATCAAGTCCAGGAAGCACAGAGAGTCCCATACAGGATAAATCCAAGGAGAAATATGCCAAGACACATATTAAACAAAGTGTCAAAAATTAAATACAAAGAAAGCATATTAAAAGCAGCAAGGGAAAAACAACAAATAACACACAAGGGAATCCCCATAAGGTTAACAGCTGATCTCTCAGCAGAAACCCTACAAGCCAGATGGGAGTGGCAGGACATACTGAAAGTGATGAAGGAGAAAAACCTGCAGTCAAGACTACTCTACCCAGCAAGGATCTCATTCAGATTTGATGGAGAAATTAAAACCTTTACAGACAAGCAAAAGCTGACAGAGTTCCGCACCACCAAACCAGCTTTACAACAAATGATAAAGGAACTTCTCTAGACAAGAAACACAAGAGAAGGAAAAGACCTATAATAACGAACCCAAAACAATTTAGAAAATGGGAATAGGAACATACATATCGATAATTACCTTAAATGTACATGGATTAAATGCTCCCACCAAAAGACACAGATTGGCTGAATGGATACAAAAACAAGACCCTTATATATTCTGTCTACAAGAGACCCACTTCAGACCTAGAGACACATACAGACTGAAAGTAAGGGGATGGAAAAAGATATTCCATGCAAATGGAAACCAAAAGAAAGCTGGAGTAGCAATTCTCGTATCAGACAAAATAGACTTTAAAATAAGGACTATTAGAAGAGACAAAGAAGGACACTACATAATGATCAAGGGATCGATCCAAGAAGAAGATATAACAATTGTAAATATTTATGCACCCAACATAGGAGCACCTCAATACATAAGGCAAATACTAACAGCCATAAAAGGGGAAATCGACAGTAACACATTCATAGTAGGGGACTTAAACACCCCACTTTCACCCATGGACAGATCATCCAAAATCAAAATAAATAAGGAAACACAAGCTTTAAATGATACATTAAACAAGATGGACTTAATTGATATTTATAGGACACTCCATCCAAAAACAACAGAAAACACATTTTTCTCAAGTGTTCATGGAACATTCTCCAGGATAGATCATATCTTGTGTCACAAATCAAGCCTTGGTAAATTTAAGAAAATTGAAATTGTATCAAGTATCTTTTCTGACCACAACGCCATGAGACTAGATATCAATTACAGGAAAAGATCTGTAAAAAATACAAACACATGGAGGCTAAACAATACACTACTTAATAATGAAGTGATCACTGAAGAAATCAGAGAGGAAATTAAAAAATACCTAGAAACAAATGACGATGGAGACACAACGACCGAAAACCTATGGGATGCAGCAAAAGCAGTTCTAAGGGGGAAGTTTATAGCAACACAAGCCCACCTTAAGAAGCAGGAAACATCTAGAATAAACAACCTAACCTTGCACCTCAAGCAATTAGAGAAAGAAGAACAAAAAAACCCCAAAGCTAGCAGAAGGAAAGAAATCATAAAAATCAGATCAGAAATAAATGAAAAAGAAATGAAGGAAACAATAGCAAAGATCAATAAAAATAAAAGCTGGTTCTTTGAGAAGATAAACAAAATAGATGAACCACTAGCCAGACTCATCAAGAAAAAAAGGGAGAAGACTCAAATCAATGGAATTAGAAATGAAAAAGGAGAGGTAACAACTGACACTGCAGAGATAAAAGAGATCATGAGAGATTACTACAAGCAACTCTATGCCAATAAAATGGACAATCTGGAAGAAATGGACAAATTCTTAGAAATGCACAACCTGCCAAGACTGAAGCAGGAAGAAGTACAAAATATGAACAGACCAATCACAAGCACTGAAATTGAAACTGTGATTAAAAATCTTCCAACAAACAAAAGCCCAGGAGCAGATGGCTTCACAGGCGAATTCTATCAAACATTTAGAGAAGAGCTAACACCTATCCTTCTCAAACTCTTCCAAAATATAGCAGAGGTAGGAACACTCCCAAATTCCTTCTACGAGGCCACCATCACCTTGATACCAAAACCAGACAAGGATGTCACAAAGAAAGAAAACTACAGACCAATATCACTGATGAACATAGATGCAAAAATCCTCAACAAAATACTAGCAAACAGAATCCAACAGCACATTAAAAGGATCGTGCACCATGATCAAGTGGGGTTTATTCCAGGAATGCAAGGATTCTTCAATATATGCAAATCTATCAATGTGATAAACCATATTAACAAATTGAAGGAGAAAAACCATATGATCATCTCAATAGATGCAGAGAAAGCTTCTGACAAAATTCAACACCGATTTATGATAAAAACCCTGCAGAAAGTAGGCATAGAGGGGACTTTCCTCAACATAATAAATGCCATATATGACAAGCGCACAGGAAACATCATCCTCAATGGTGAAAAACTGAAAGCATTTCCACTAAGGTCAGGAACAAGACAAGGTTGCCCACTCTCACCACTCTTATTCAACATAGTTTTGGAAGTTTTAGCCACAGCAATCAGAGAAGAAAAGGAAATAAAAGGAATCCAAATCGGAAAAGAAGAAGTAAAGCTGTCACTGTTTGCAGATGACATGATACTATACATAGAGTATCCTAAAGATGCCACCAGAAAACTACTAGAGCTAATCAATGAATTTGGTAAAGTAGCAGGATAAAAAATTAATGCACAGAAATGTCTGGCATTCCTATATACTAATGATGAAAAATCTGAAATTGAAATCAAGAAAACACTCCCATTTACCATTGCAACAAAAAGAATAAAATATCTAGGAATAAACCTACCTAAGGAGACAAAAGACCTGTATGCAGAAAATTATAAGACACTGATGAAAGAAATTAAAGATGATACAAATAGATGGAGAGATATACCATGTTCTTGGATTGGAAGAATCAACATTGTGAAAATGACTCTACTACCCAAAGCAATCTATAGATTCAATGCAATCCCTATCAAACTACCACTGGCATTTTTCACAGAACTAGAACAAAAAATTTCACAATTTGTATGGAAACACAAAAGACCCCGAATAGTCAAAGCAATCTGGAGAAAGAAAAACGGAGCTGGAGGAATCAGGCTCCCTGACTTCAGACTATACTACAAAGCTACAGTAATCAAGACAGTATGGTACTGGCACAAAAACAGAAAGATAGATCAATGGAACAGGATAGAAAGCCCAGAGATAAACCCACGCACATATGGTTACCTTATCTTTGATAAAGGTGGCAGGAATGTACAGTGGAGAAAGGACAACCTCTTCAATAAGTGGTGCTGGGAAAACTGGACAGCCACATGTAAAAGTATGAGATTAGATCACTCCCTAACACCATACACAAAAATAAGCTCAAAATGGATTAAAGACCTAAATGTAAGGCCAGAAACTATCAAACTCTTAGAGGAAAACATAGGCAGAACATTCTATGACATAAATCACAGCAAGATCCTTTCTGACCCACCTCCTAGAGTAATGGAAATAAAAACAAAAATAAACAAATGGGACCTAATGAAACTTCAAAGCTTTTGCACAGCAAAGGAAACCATAAACAAGACCAAAAACAACCCTCAGAATTGGAGAAAATATTTGCAAATGAAGCAACCGACAAAGGATTAATCTCCAAAATTTACAAGCAGCTCATGCAGCTCAATAACAAAAAAACAAACAACCCAATCCAAAAATGGGCAGAAGACCTAAATAGACATTTCTCCAAAGAAGATATACAGACTGCCAACAAACACATGAAAAAATGCTCAACATCATTAATCATTAGAGAAATGCAAATCAAAACTACAATGAGATATCATCTCACACCAGTCAGAATGGCCATCATCAAAAAATCTAGAAACAATAAATGCTGGAGAGGGTGTGGAGAAAAGGGAACACTCTTGCACTGCTTTTGGGAATGTGAATTGGTTCAGCCACTATGGAGAACAGTATGGAGGTTCCTTCAAAAACTACAAATAGAACTACCATATGACCCAGCAATCCCACTACTGGGCATATACCCTGAGAAAACCAAAATTCAAAAAGAGTCATGTACCAAAATGTTCATTGCAGCACTATTTACAATAGCCAGGACATGGAAGCAACCTAAGTGCCCATCATTTGATGAATGGATAAAGAAGATGTGGCACATATATACAATGGAATATTACTCAGCCATAAAAAGAAATGAAATTGAGCTATTTGTAATGAGGTGGATAGAACTAGAGTCTGTCATACAGAGTGAAGTAAGTCAGAAAGAAAAAGACAAATACTGTATGCTAACACATATATATGGAATTTAAGGAAAAAAATGTCATGAAGAACCTAGGGGTAAAACAGGAATAAAATAAAACAGAAATAAATAAAAATTTACCTAGGGGTAAAACACAGACCTAATGGAGAACGGACTTGAGTTTATGGGGAGGGGGAAGGGTGAGCTGTGGCAGTGCGAGAGAGAGTCATGGACATATACACACTAACAAATGTAGTAAGGTAGATAGCTAGTGGGAAGCAGCCTCATGGCACAGGGATATTGGCCCGGTGCTTTGTGACAGCCTGGAGGGGTGGGAGGGAGGGAGATGCAAGAGGAAAGACATATGGGAACATATGTATATGTATAACTGATTCACTTTGTTATAAAGCAGAAACTAACACACCATTGTAAAGCAATTATACCTCAATAAAGATGTTAAAAAATAAATTAAAAAAAGGCAATAGATAAGAAGCATTGTCAAGGGTGTGGGGAAAAGGGAACACAAGTGCACTGTTGCTGGGAATGTAAATTTGTACAACCACTATGCAAAACAGAATGGAGCTTCCTCAAGAAATTAAAAGGAGAACTACCACATGATCCAGCAATCCCACTTCTGGGTATATATTAAAAGAAAAGAAATCAAGGTCTCAAAGAGATCTGCCCCCACCTGTTCATTTCAGCATTAGGCACAATAGCCAAGATTTGGAAACAATCTAAGTGTCCATCCTCAGATGAATGGATAAAGAAAATGTGTTACATGCCCACACACACAATGGAATATTACTCAACCATACAAAATAAGGAATTCCTGTCATCTGCATTAACATAGAAAGACTATGAGGACATTATGCTAAGTGAAATAAGCCATACAGAGAAAGACAAATACATATGATCTCATTCATATGTGGAATCTTACAAAAAAGCCAAACTCACAGAAATGAAGTATATAATGGAGGTTGCCAGGGGTTAGGGGATGGGGGAAATGGGTAGATGTTGGTCAAAGGTTACAAACTTCCAATTATAGGGTGAATAAGTCTGTGGATCTAATATTCATGATGGTGACTATAGTTAACAATATTGTACTAAATATTTGAAAGTTGCTAAGAGATTAGATCTGAAATGTTCTCACCACACACACAAAATGTAATTGTGTGAGGTGATAGATGTGTTAATTAACCTTATCTTGTAATCATTTTAAAATATACATATGTGGAAGAGACCTTCAAGATGGTGGAGGAGTAAGACGTGGAGTTCACCTTCCTCCCCACCAATACATCAGAAATACATCTACATGTGGAACAACTCCTACAGAACACCTACTGAACACTAGCAGAAGACCTCAGACTTCCCAAAAGGCAAGAAACTCCCCACATACCTGGGTAGGGCAAAAGAAGAAAGAAAGAAAAAAAGACAAAAAATTAGGGACGGGACCTGCACCACTGCGAGGGAACTGTGAAGTAGGAAAAGTTCCCACACACTAAGAAGCCTCTTCACTGGCGGAGAAGGGGGATGGCAGGGGTGAAACTTCGGATCCAAGGAGGAGATCACAGCAATAGGGGTACAGAGAGCAAAGCAGAGAGATTCCTGCACAGAGGACCACTGCCAACCAGCGCTCACCAGCCTGAGAGGCATGTCTACTCACCCGCCAGAGCAGGTGGTGGCTGGGAGCTGAGGCTCTGGCTTCGGAGGTCAGATCTCAGGGAGAGAACTGGGGTTGGCTGTGTGAACACAGCCTGAAGGGGGCTAGTGTGCCACAGCTAGCCAGGAGGGAGTCCGGGAAAAAGCCTGTACCTGTCTAAGAGGCAAGAGACCACTGTCAGGGTGGGTGAGGAGGGGGGATTCAGAGCACTGCCTAAACAAGCTCAAGAGAAGGGTGCGAGCCGCGGCTATCAGCCCGGACACAAGAGACGGGCATGAAACGCTGAGGCTGCTGCTGCAGCCATCAAGAAGCCTGTGTGCAAGCACAGGTCACTATCCACACCTCCCCTCCAGGGAGCCTGTGCAGCCCACCACTGCCAGGGTTCCGTGATCGAGGGACAACTTCCCTGGGAGAACACATGGCTCACCTCAGGCTGGTGCAATGTCACGCCAGCCTCTGCCGCTGCAGGCTTGCCCCGCAATCCCTACCCCTCCCTCTGCCTGACCTGAGTGAGCCAGAGTCCCCTAATCAGCTGCTACTTTAACCCCGACTTGTCTGGGTGAAGAACAGATGCCCTCAGGCGACCTACATGCAGAGGCGGGGCCAAATCCGAAGCTGAACCCCAGGAGCTTTTGGAACAAAGAAGAGAAAGGGAGATCACTCCCAGCAGCCTGAGGAGCAGCAGATTAAATCTCCGCAATCAACTTGATGTACCCTGCATCTCTGGAATACCTGAATAGACAATGAATCATCCCAAAATTGAGGCGGTGGACTTTGGGAGCAACTGCATACTGGAGGTTTGCTTTCTGCATATAATTTGTTTCTGGTTTTATGTTTATCTTAGTTTAGTATTTAGAGTTTATTATCATTGGTAGATTTGTTTATTGATTTGTTTACTCTCTCCTTTTATATATATATATATATATATATATATATATATATCCTTTTTCTCTTTTTGTGAGTGTGTACGTGTATGCTTCTGTGTGCGATTTTGTCTGTTTAGCTTTGCCTTTACCATTTCTCCTAGGGTTCTGTCTGTCTTTTTTTGTATAGTTTTTAGTGCTTGTTATCATTGGTAGATTTGTTTTTTGGTTTGGTTGCTCTCTTCTTTCTTTTGTTTTTTTATTAATTTTTAAAATTTCTAATAATTTTTTATTTTGTATTTTAATAAATTTATTTTTCTTTATTTATTTCTTTTTTTCTCCCTTTTCTTCTGAGCCATGTGGCTGACAGGGTCTTGTTGCTGGGGCCTGGTGTAAGACCTGTGCCACTAAGGTGGGAGAGCTGAGTTCAGGACAATGGTCCACCACAGACCTCCTGGCTCTATGTAATACGAATCAGCAAAACTTCTCCCAGAGATCTCCATCTCAATGCTAAAACCCAGCTCCACTCAACGACCAGCAGGTTACAATGCTGGACACCCTTTGCCAAACAACTAGGAAAACAGGAACACAACCCCACCCATTAGCAGAGAGGCTGCCTAAAATCATAATAAGGTCACAGACACCCCAAAACACACCACCAAATGCAATCCTGCCCAAAAGAAAGGCAACATCCAGCCTCATCCACCAGAACACAGGCACTCCAGCAGGAAGCCTACACAACCCACTGAACCAACCTTACACACTGGGGAACTATGAACATGCAACCTGTGAAAAGGAGACACCAAACACAAAAACTTAAGCAAAATGGAAACACAGAGAAATATGCAGCAGATGAAGGAGCAAAGCAAAAGCCCACCAGACCAAACATATGAAGAGGAAATAGGCAGTCTACCTGAAAAAGAATTCAGAATAATGATAGTAAAGATGATCCAAAATCTTGGAAATAGAATAAAATACAAGAAACCTTTAACAAGGACCTAGAAGAACTAAACAACAAACAAACAATGATGAACAACACAATAAATGAAATTAAAAATTCACAAGGAATCAATAGCAGAATAACTGAGGCAGAAGAATGGATAAGTGACCTGGATGATAAAATAGTGGATATAGCTACTGCAGAGCAGAATAAAGAAAACAGAATGAAAAGAATTGAAGACAGTCTCAGAGACCTCTGGGACAACATTAAAGGCACAAAGATTCGAATTATAGGGGTCCCAGAAGAAGAAAAGAAAGGGACTGAGAAAATATTTGAAGAGATTATAGTTGAAAACTTCCCTAATATGGGAAAGGAAATAGTCAATCAAGTCCAGGAAGCACAGAGAGTACCATATGTGATAAATCCAAGGAGAAACACACCAAGACACATATTAATCAAATTATCAAAAATTAAATACAAAGAAAAAATATTAAAAGCAGAAAGGGAAAAACAACAAATAACATATGAGGGAATCCCCATAAGGTTAACAGCTGATCTTTCAGCAGAAACTCTGCAAGCCAGAAGGGAGTGGCAAGACGTACTTAAAGTGATGAAAGAGGAAAATCTACAACCAAGATGACACTACCCAACAAGGATGTCATTCAAATTAGACAGAGAGGGCTTCCTTGGTGGTGCAGTGGTTGAGAGTCCGACTGCTGATGCAGGGGACACGGGTTCGTGCCCCGGTCCAGGAAGATCCCACATGCCGTGGAACGGCTAGGTCCGTGAGCCATGGCTGCTGAGACTGCACGTCCGGAGCCTGTGCTCCGCAAGGGGAGAGGCCACAACAGTGAGAGACCTGCATACAGCAATAAAAAAAAAATTAGAGAAATTAAAACCTTGACAGACAAGCAAAAGCTAAGAGAATTCAGCACCACCAAACCAGCTTTACAACAAATGCTAAAGGAACTTCTCCAGACAGGAAACACAAGAGAATGAAAAGACCTACAATAACAAACCCAAAACAATTAAGAAAATGGTAACAGGAACACACATATTGATAACTACCTTAAACGTAAATGGATTAAATGATGCAACCAAAAAATATAGATTGGCTGAATGGATACAAAAACAAGACCCATATTTATGCTGTCTACAAGAGACCCACTTCAGACCTAGGGACACATACAGAATGAAAGTGAGGGGATGGAAAAAGATATTTCATGCAAATGGAAATCAAAAGAAAGCTGGAGTAGCAAGTCTCATATCAGACAAAATAAGCTTTAAATAAAGACTATTACAAGAAACAAAGAAGGGCACTACATAATGATCAAGGGGCCAATCCAAGAAGAAGATATAACAAATGTAAACATTTATGCAACCAACATACAAGCACCTCGATACATAAGACAAATGCTAACAGCAAGAAAAGGGGAAATCAACAGTAACACAATCATAGTAGGGGAATTTAACACCCCACTTTCACCAATGGACAGATCATAAAAAATGAAAATAAATAAGGAAACACAAGCTTTAAATGCTACATTAGACAAGATGGACTTATTTGATATTTATAGGACATTCCATCCAAAAAAAAAACCAGAATACACTTTCTTCTCAAGCACTCATGGAACATTCTCCAGGATAGATCACATCTTGGGTCACAAATCAAGCCTTGGTAAATTTAAGAAAATTGAAATCATATCAAGTGTCTTTTCCGACCACAATCCTATCAATTACAGGAAAAAATCTGTAAAAAATACAAACACATGGAGGCTAAACAATACACTACTAAATAACCAAGAGATCACTGAAGAAATCAAAGAGGAAATTAAAAATACCTAAAAACAAATGACAATGAAAACACGATGACCCCTAACCTATGGGATGCAACAAAAGCAGTTCTAAGAGGGAAGTTTATAGCAATACAATCCAACCACAAGAAACAAGAAACATGTCAAATACATAACCTAACCTTACACCTAAAGCAATTAGAGAGAGAAGAATCAATACCCCCAAAGTCAGCAGAAGGAAAGAAATCATATGATCAGATCAGAAAAAAAAATTTAAAAAATGAAGGAAACAATAGCAAAAATCAATAAAACTACAAGTTGGTTCTTTGAGAAGATAAACAAAATTGATAAACTATTGGCCAGACTAATCAAGAAAAAAAGGGAGAAGACTCAAATCAGTAGAATTAGAAATGAAAAAGGGGAAGTAAAACGGACACTGGAGAAATACAAAGGATCATGAGAGATTACTACAAGCAACTATATGCCAATAAAATGGACAACCTGGAAGAAATGGACAAATTCCTAGAACAGCACAACCTTCCGAGACTGAACCAGGAAGAAATAAAAAATATAGACAGACCATTCAGATGCACTGAAATTGAGACTGTGATTAAAAATCTTCTAGCAGGGCTTCCCTGGTGGCGCAGTGGTTGAGAGTCCTCCTGCCGATGCAGGGGACATGGGTTCGTGCCCTGGTCCGGGAGGATCCCACATGCCATGGAGTGGCTGGGCCTGTGAGCCATTGCTGCTGAGCCTGCGCGTCAGGAGCCTGTGCTCCGCAACGGGAGAGGCTACAACAGTGAGAGGCCCGTGTACCGAAAAAAAAAAAAATCTTCTGGCAAACAAAAACCCAGGATCAGATGGCTTCACAAGCGAATTCTATCAAACATTTAGAGAGGAGCTAACACCTATCCTTCACAAACTCTTCCAAAATATAGCAGAGGGGGAAACACTCCTAAATTCATTCTACAAGGCCACCATCACCCTGATACGAAAGCCAGAAACACGTGTCACAAAGAAAGAAAACTACAGGCCAATATCAATGACGAATATAGATGCAAAAATCCTCAATAAAATACTACCAAACAAAATCCAACAGCGCATTAAAAGGATCATACACCATGACCAAGTGGGGTTTATCCCAGGAATGCAGAATTCTTCAATATCGGCAAATCAAACAATGTGATACACCATATTAACAAATTGAAGGAGAAAAACCATACGATCATCTCAATAGATGAAGAAAAAGCTTTTGATAATATTCAAGACCCATTTATTATAAAAACTCTCCAGAAAGTAGGCATAGAGGGAACTTACCTCAACATAATAAAGGCCATGTATGACAAACCCACAGCCAACATAGT
The DNA here is from genome assembly GCF_949774975.1 of Lagenorhynchus albirostris. NCBI lineage: Eukaryota > Metazoa > Chordata > Mammalia > Artiodactyla > Delphinidae > Lagenorhynchus > Lagenorhynchus albirostris. Next base: position 87,398,488 of record NC_083116.1, on the reverse strand, counting down.
CCTCAATGGTGAAAAGCTGGAACTATTTCCACTAAGATCAGTAACAAGACAAGGTTGCCCACTCTCACCACTATTATTCAACATAGTTTTGGAAGTTTTAGCCACAGCCACCATCAGAGTAGAAAAAGCAATAAAAGGAAAACAAATCAGAAAAGAAGAAGTAAAGCTGTCACTGTTTGCAGATGACATGATACTACACATAGAGAATCCTAAAGACTCTACCAGAAAATTACTAGAGCTAATGAATCAATGTGGTAAAGTAGCAGGATACAAAATTAATGTGCAGAAATCTCTTGCATTCCTATACACTAATGATGAAAAATCTGAAAGAGAAATTAAGGAAAGACTCCCATTTACCATTGTAATAAAATGAATAAAATACCTAGGAATAAACCTACCTAAGGAGACAAAAGACCTGTATGCAGAAAACTGTAAGACACTGATGAAAGATATTACAGATGATACAAACAAATGGAGAGATATACCATGTTCTTGGATTGGAAGAATCAACATTGTGAAAATGACTATACTACCGAAAGGAATCTACAAATTCAATGCAATTCCTATCAAACTACCAATGTCATTTTTCACAGAACTAGAACAAAAAATTTCACAATTTGTATGGAAACACAGTAGACCCTGAATAGCCAAACAAATCTTGAGAAAGAAAAATGGAACTGGAGGAATCAGGATCCTGGACTTCAGACTATACTACAAAGCAATCTTGAGAGAGAAAAACGGAGCTGTAGGAATCAGGCTCCCAAACTTCAGACTATACTACAAAGCTACAGTAATCAAGACAGTATTGTACTGGCACAAAAACAGAAATATAGATCAATGGAACAGCGTAGAAAGCCCAGAGATAAAGCCACACACATATGGTCACCTTAGTTTGATAAAGGAGGCAAGAATATACAATGGAGAAAAGGCAGCCTCTTCAGCAAGAGGGAAAACTGGACAGCTACCTGTAAAAGAATGAAATTACAACACTCCCTAACACCATACACAAAAATAAACTCAAAAATTTTTAAAGTCCTAAATGTAAGGCCAGACATGATAAAACTCTTAGAGGAATACATAGGCGGAACACTCTATGACATAATCACAGCAAGATCTTTTTTGACCCACCTCCTAGAGAAATAGAAATGAAAACAAATAAACAAATGGGACCTAATGAAACTTAAAAGCTTTTGCACAGCAAAGGAAACCATAAACAAGATGAATAGACAACCCTCAGAATGGGAGAAAATATTTTCAAATGAAGCAACTGACAGAGGATTAATCTCCAAAATTTACAAGCAGCACATGAAGCTCAATATCAGAAAACCAAAAAACCCAATCCAAAAATGGGCAGAAGACATAAATAGACATTTCTCCAAAGAAGATATACAGATTGCCAGCAAACACATGAAAGGATGCTCAACATCACTAATCATTAGAGAAATGCAAATCAAAAGTACATTGAGGTATCACCTCATATGAGTCAGAATGGCCATCATCAAGAAATCTACAAACAATAAATGCTGGAGAGGGTGTGGAGAAAAGGGAACACTCTTACACTGTTTGTGGGAATGTAAATTGATACAGTCACTCTCGAGAACAGTATGCAGGTTCCTTAAAAAATTAAAAATAGAACTACCATACGACCCAGCAATCCCATTACTGGGCATATACCCTGAGAAAACCATAATGCAAAAGGAGTCATGTACCCCAATGTTCATTGCAGCTGTATTTACAATAGCCAGGACATGGATGCAACCTAAGTGTCCACCGACAGATGAATGCACTAAAGAAGATGTGGCACATATATACAATGGAATATTGCTCAGCCATAAAAAGAAACAAAACTGAGTTATTTGTAGTAAGGTGGATGGACCTAGAGTCTGTCATACAGAGTGAAGTAAGTCAGAAAGAGAAAAACAATACCGTATGCTAACACATATATATGGAATCTTAAAAAAAAATATTCTGAAGAACCTAGGGTAGGACAGGAATAAAGCTGCAGACGTAGAGAATGGACTTGAGGACATGCGGAGGGGGAAGGGCAAGCTGGGACAAAGTGAGAGAGTGGCATGGACATATATACACTACCAAATGTAAAATAGATAGCTAGTGGGAATCAGCCACATAGCACAGGGAGATCAGCTCGGAGCTTTGTGACCACCTAGACAAAGGTGGGATAGGGAGCGTGGGAGCGAAACGCTAGAGGGAGGAGATATGGGGATATATGTTTATGTATAGCTGATTCACTTTGTTATAAAGCAGAAACTAACACACCATTGTAAAACAATTATACTCCAATAAAGATGTTAAATAAATATATACATATGTGGCAAATTATCACATTGTATACCTTAAACTTATACAATGTTGTATGTCGATTATATCTGAATAAAACTGGAAAAAATAAAATAAAATAAGGAGGAAATCAAAAACCAAAATGGGAATAAATAATAATAATGATGTTTTATATCTCATTGAATAAAATAAGAATCTATGAATCTGTACTATATATAAATAAATATGTAAATAAAAGAAAAGCTCTTCCTTACAGACGAGTGCCATCTAATAAATATAGAAGAAATGTTGGAGTTAGAAAAGCACCATTTTGTATCTATTATATAATAATTGTCAAAGACAAGAATCATCATTGAACACTAAAATTGCTACATGGAAGTTTTATGATCAAAGGAATATGTACATATTCTAAAATTAGCTCCCCAAATAAATCTTAACAGTTACAAGGGAAAGTAGTACATCTACATTTGAGTAACCTATTGGACACCACTTTAACAAAGTGATCAGTATCTATATTGGGACACACCTGCCTTTATGATATAATGAGAAAGACATGCTATCATTTTTGTAATGTTCCTGTCAAATTTGCCTAACCTTATTTGAATCATGAGAAAACAATTAGGTAATCCCCAAATGATGGACACTGTGAAAAATAATTAGCCCAAAGTTTTGAAAATTGTCAAGGTGTGGAAGATGAACTGTTCCAGAGTGAAGTAGTCTAAAGTAACATGTCAATTAAATACAATGCATGACCGTGAAATGAATCATTGATCAGGAAAAAATTCTATAAAAGGTGTTATTGGGAAAATCGGTGAAGTTTGTATAAAATCTGTAGACTAAGTACAATAATGAAATTTTATTTCGTTATTTATTTCATTATTTATTAATAATATTATTTTCATTTATGCACATTTCCTTATTTTGATAATTATACTTGTCCTTAGGAACCATGATAAATATATAGGCATAAAAGGACATGAAGTCTGAAACTTATTCTCAAATGATTCAGAAAGAAATATAGTTACGTATGTGTGTAACTATTGACAGAGAGAGAGAGAGAGAAAGAGAGAATGATAAACCAAAGGTGGTAAAATATTAACAACTGGAGAATTCCGTGTACTATTCTTGCAACATTTGTATAAGTTTGAAATTAACTAACATAAAAACGTTCCAAAAATCAGATGTACTCCTAATCCTACATCACAGGCTGCCTAAATGGGAGCACATGTTTACAGCCACCCCCATACACACACACTCTAGAAAAAGAGTTTTACATACTGTTAATGTTGGAACTATCTGTTCCACCTTGGAGGTGTATGTCAAATAAACAATGATGTCTGAAGCTTTTGAATACAGCTTTCAAATCAATTAGCTCCCAACCTAGTTACACATAAATATTAACAATGACACCACTATTTTGAGTCCTTACAGTGTACTAGGCACTGTTTTAAGCACTTAAATTGACTAATTTAATCCTCATAGCAGTATTATGAATTATTCTCTGACATGAGATAGATGATACAGTTTTCTTAATTCCACAGTAGCGGAAGAAGAAGCACATGCTGAGACATCTCAGGTTATATGCTGAAGGTTACACTGCTAGTAAGGGGTGGGGAGGGGATTTGAACCCAGGTGGTCTGGCCCTGTGCTCACGCTCTTTAACTTATTCACATTAATTCGACGGGAACTTCATAGTTTTTAAGAGCCGAGTAAACCAGTATTTTCTACGATCTGCTACTGGGGTCAGGGATGAAATCTGTCCCTTGAATACGCCACGCTATTTCTGGTCCCTGGGACCACATGCATGCTGTTCCTTTGCTTTGGCAACTCTACCCACTTCTCCTTGGACTAACTCCTACTCATCCTTTATATCTGAATTTATTGTTCACTCAGGGAGATGACACACCCTAAACAAGGTTTATAGTCCCCTGTCATATGCTGCCAGTGCCATTCTCCTTCCAGAGTGAAGGAGAATTCTGCCCATTACACAGTACACTCATCACAGTTGAAGATTATTTATTTATTTATTTATTTATTGCCTGCCTTCCCAGCTGACTGTGAATTCCTTAAAAGTAGGGTCCATGTCTGCCTTTCTCAACCATGAAGTTCCAAATATCCACTGCACAGAAGTGTGAGGTCCAGAGATCCAAGAGGTGAGATCAGGTAGTTATTATGGGAGTACTAGGGCAATATAGGAGAAATTCACCAACATCCTTTTCCTATTCACCTAGGTCTAGTGCAAACATGGATGTAAAGGTATAGTGAAAGGATTTCCTGGAATGGAAGATGATAGAGGATAAGATTTATTATCCTGAATGAATCAAGATCACAATCAGAATTAGGGAAAGGTAAGCAGAATCTGAATTTGGGGGCAAATGATATAGAACACATTTTCTCATTCTTCAAAAACTATACCCAAGGGGAAAAAGCTCCTCTTTCTTCTGTTGAACTCTGATTTGCCTGGATGTGATGCCTGAAACTGTAACTATAGATGAAACTAACATAACTGAAGTATTAACCAGATGCCAAGGACCTTCTTCCTGTCTTCCTTGAAAACAAGAATCAGCTGCCTGCTGACTTCTGATGATGCTCCCAGAATTCTCTTCTGTGTGTTTTGATGTCTACCAAAGATCCGTAACTGCACAGAGCTGTGTCTGTTCCTACAAAATCCACCAGAGGGTGCAAAATCATCGCTGTTACTAGGTACTACAAAAAGAATTGTTAGGGCTAATTTGAATAATTTATAGCTTATTTTTATAAGCTTTCCTAGCAGAGACCACCTAAGAACGAAAGCATATTTGTGCCTTGGATGAGAGGACAAAAAGAAAATGATAAAAATGGCAAGCTTGCTTCCTCTCCCAAGGGGTTTTGGCTTGCTACTTCTCCATATTGGTGATGGCTTATACAAAGGACAGCATTAAACGTTCTGCTGAACTGCAGCAGGTCTGTTTGGATCTCCACGTATTCTTTCTTAGGGAAAGCATAAAGAGTAGGCTTGGTTATAGAGCCTCATTCTTACAGAGCACCAGTCTGATTATCATACTGAGTGAAGTAAGCCAGACAAAGACAAATATCATATGATATCACTTATATGTGGAATCTAAAAAAATGATAGATGAACTTAGCTACAAACCAGAAATAAACTCACAGATATAGAAAACAAACTTATGGTTACCAAAGAGGAAAGGGGGAGTGAGGGATAAATTAGGAGTTAGGGATTAACAGATACACAATGCTATATATATAAAATAGGTAAACAACAAAGACCTACTGTATGGCACAGGGAACTATAGTCAATATTTGGTAATAACATATAATGGAAAATAATATGAAAAAGAAAAAATATATATATATGAATCACGTTGCTGTAAACCTGAAACACAACATTGTAAATCAACTATACTTCAATTTAAAAATTACCGAAAAATGAATCCAGAGGGCAAAGTCCCCTCCTGGGGCACAGAGCAGGGTGCAAAAGCATGGGGAATAAAGACATAACAGCAGAGCATGTTTAGGTAGTTTGCAGAAATTTACCTAGTTTTGTCCAGGTAGGGATTGGACTATATGACCCTGTGATTCTAGCTTTTTTTAACCACCTTCAAAAGTGATCAATAATCTGCTTCTGTGAAACTTTGACAACAGTTAAAACAAGAGTCTCAGAGCAAGGCTTAAATACAAACAGTTAAGTTAAGGAGAAAGGAAGTCGGAAGGGGAAAATAGCATTCCACTTATTATAGTGAAACAATATAAAATATTCAGACATCAATTTAACAAGAAAATCAGAATGAGAGGAAGAAAACTATAAAGTCTGACTGAAAGACAGAAAACAAAATCTGAGGTATTAAAAAGATAAGCCATGTTCTTTGATGAGAAGATTTAATTAATATCACAAAGAATCAAATCCTCCAAAATTAAAATATAACATTCGATAGTAACGATAATACATGGGATATACTATGTTGGAATTTTATAAAATAATCAAAAGTTCATTTGTAAAAATAAGTTAACAAGAATAGGCAGGGACATTATGAAAAAGAATAGTGAGAGGACTTGCCTTAGTGGATATCATTATATTATAATGCTAATATCATTATATATATATATATGTAATAACATAAAATAAAGGTGGTACTTGAATTCATGGTATAACTGACTATTAATAAAATTGAATTCTCATCTTACAGCATGTACAATACCATATATCACAGGATTGAGATGAACTAAAGTTTAAATATAGAAAAGTTTTAAATAAACAAAAGTTTTAAATAAACAAAATGAATATTGCAAGAAGATCTAGGAAGCTTTGTATGAATAATATAGGAGCCAGAGAAATCTACACTGGAAACTCTGAAAGTTAAAAAAAAAAATAAAAACTGACACATTTGACTCTATGCAATTTTAAACATTTGAATGACAAATAATATCATTAATATATAAACAAAAAAAAATTAGGGAGACTTCCCTGGTGGCACAGTGGATAAGAATCCATGCTCCCAACGCAGAGGGCCCAGGTCCAATCCCTGGTCGGGGAACTGGATCCCACATGCATGCCACAACTAAGAGTTCATGTGCCACAACTAAGGAGCCCACGTGCTGCAACTAAGGAGCCAGGGAACCAGTAAGCCACAACTAAGGAGCCCTGGAGCCACAAATAAGGAGCCACCTGCCGCAAAAAAGACCTGACGCAACCAAATAAATAAATAAATATTTAAAAAAGTATATCAATCACTGATGAACATAGATGCAAAAATCCTCAACAAAATACTAGCAAACAGAATCCAACAGCACATTAAAAGGATCATACACCATGATCAAGTGGGGTTTATTCCAGGAATGCAAGGATTCTTCAATATACGCAAATCTATCAATGTGATAAACCATATTAACAAATTGAAGGAGAAAAACCATATGATCATCTCAGTAGATGCAGAGAAAGCTTTTGACAAAATTCAACACCCATTTATGATAAAAACCCTGCAGAAAGTAGGCATAGAGGGAACTTTCCTCAACATAATAAAGGCCATATATGACAAGCCCACAGCAAACATCATCCTCAATGGTGAAAAACTGAAAGCATTTCCACTAAGATCAGGAACAAGACAAGGTTGCCCACTCTCACCACTATTATTCAACATTGTTTTGGAAGTTTTAGCCACAGCAATCAGAGAAGAAAAGGAAATAAAAGGAATCCAAATTGGAAAAGAAGAAGTAAACCTGTCACTGTTTGCAGATGACATGATCCTATACATAGAGAACCCTAAAGATGCTACCAGAAAACTACTAGAGCTAATCAATGAATTTGGTAAAGTGGCAGGATACAAAATTAATGCACAGAAATCTCTGGCATTCCTATATACTAATGATGAAAAATCTGAAAGTGAAATCAAGAAAACACTCCCATTTACCATTGCAACAAAAAGAATAAAATATCTAGGAATAAACCTACCTAAGGAGACAAAAGACCTGTATGCAGAAAATTATAAGACACTGATGAAAGAAATTAAAGATGATATAAATAGATGGAGAGATATACCATGTTCTTGGATTGGAAGAATCAACATTGTGAAAATGACTCTACTACCCAAAGCAATCTATAGATTCAATGCAATCCCTATCAAACTACCACTGGCATTTTTCACGGAACTAGAACAAAAAATTTCACAATTTGTATGGAAACACAAAAGACCCCGAATAGCCAAAGCAATCTTGAGAACGAAAGAAGGAACTGGAGGAATCAGGCTCCCTGACTTCAGACTATACTACAAAGCTACAGTCATCAAGACGGTATGGTACTGGCACAAAAACAGAAAGATAGATCAATGGAACAGGATAGAAAGCCCAGAGATAAACCCATGCACATATGGACACCTTATCTTTGATAAAGGTGGCAGTAATGTACAATGGAGAAAGGACAGCCTCTTCAATAAGTGGTGCTGGGAAAACTGGACAGGTACATGTAAAAGTATGAGATTAGATCACTCCCTAACACCATACACAAAAATAAGCTCAAAATGGATTAAAGACCTAAATGTAAGGCCAGAAACTATCAAACTCTTAGAGGAAAACATAGGCAGAACACTCTATGACATAAATCAAAGCAAGATCCTTTCTGACCCACCTCCTAGAGTAATGGGAATAAAAACAAAAATAAACAAATGGGACCTAATGAAACTTCAAAGCTTTTGCACAGCAAAGGAAACCATAAACAAGACCAAAAGACAACCCTCAGAATGGGAGAAAATATTTGCAAATGAAGCAACCGACAAAGGATTAATCTCCAAAATTTACAAGCAGCTCATGCAGCTCAATAACAAGAAAACAAACAACCCAATCCAAAAATGGGCAGAGGACCTAAATAGACATTTCTCCAAAGAAGATATACAGACTGCCAACAAACACATGAAAGAATGCTCAACATCACTAATCATTAGAGAAATGCAAATCAAAACTACAATGAGATATCATCTCACACCAGTCAGAATGGCCATCATCAAAAAATCTAGAAACAATAAATGCTGGAGAGGGTGTGGAGAAAAGGGAACCCTCTTACACTGTTGGTGGGAATGTAAATTGATACAGCCACTGTGGAGAACAGTATGGAGGTTCCTTAAAAAGCTACAAATAGAACTACCATATGACCCAGCAATCCCACTACTGGGCATATACCCTGAGAAAACCATAATTCAAAAAGAGACATGTACCAAAATGTTCATTGCAGCTCTATTTACAATAGTCCGGAGATGGAAACAACCTAAATGCCCGTCATCGGATGAATGGATAAAGAAGATGTGGCACATATATACAATGGAATATTACTCAGCCATAAAAAGAAACGAAATTGAGCTATTTATAATGAGGTGGATAGACCTAGAGTCTGTCATACAGAGTGAAGTAAGTCAGAAAGAGAGAGACAAATACCGTATGCTAACACATATATATGGAATTTAAGAAAAAAAATGTCATGAAAAACCTAGGGGTAAAGCAGGAATAAAGGCGCAGACCTCTTAGAGAACGGACTTGAGGTTATGGGGAGGGGGAAGGGTGAGCTGTGACAGGGCGAGAGACAGTCATGGGCATATGCACACTAACAAACGCAGTAAGGTAGATAGCTAGTGGGAAGCAGCTGCATGGCACAGGGATATTGGCTCGGTGCTTTGTGACAGCCTGGAGGGGTGGGATGGGGAGGGTGGGAGGGAGGGAGACGCAACAGGGAAGACATATGGGAACATATGTTTATGTATGACTGATTCACTTTGTTATAAAGCAGAAACTAACACACCATTGTAAAGCAATTATACCCCAATAAAGATGTAAAAAAAAAAAAAGTATATCAGGAAATATAATTTAATACAGATGACAAAGGGTTAATATCTAAACTATATAGAAAGTACTCTTACAAATTGACTAGAAAAAGGGCAAGCAACCTAATTTTTTTTAAATGGGAGGAGGATAAGAATCAGGAATTCACAAAGTCGCAGATCTAAATGACCAATAAATCAATAAATATCGGGAGGGGGGAAGCTAAAATTCTATAGTAGTCAGATAAATGCAAATTAAAAAAATAATGAGACTACTACTTTACATTCATGAAATTTGCAAACAATAAGAGTTATAATTTCAATTATTGGCAAGGATATGAGGAAAACTTTATTCATATATATTAGTGGTAATATTACAAAGTGTTAAGAGTTTTGGACTTAAGAAGGCAAAACTGGTGAAATCATGTATTAAAACTACACACAGGTTTAGAATAAAGATGACGGTGTGGGAAGATGTGGAGTTAGTGTCTCCCCACAACTAGGGTGCATGCCGGCTGCTGTGGGGAACTCTGACCCCCAAGGAGACGAGAGGAACCCCAGAGTGAACCACCCGGGGTCTGGCAGAATCTCCTGCAGTGGAAGCTCTGAGTCTGAAACACTGGACTAACAGAGAACCTCAGAGCCCAGAGAATATTCATTGGAGTGAGGTCTCACAGAGTCACTCATCTCAGCACCAAGACCCAGCTCTACCCAATAGCCTACAAACTCCAGTGTTGGAAGCCTCAGGCCAAACAACCAGCAAAACAGGAATAGAATCCAGCTAAAAAAAAAAGAGAGAGATGGCAAAAAATATGTCACAGAGGAAGAGCAAGGTAAAAACCTATAAGACAAAATAAAGGAAGAGGAAATAGGCAATCTACCTGAAAAGAATTCTGAGTAATGATAGTAAAGATGATCCAGAATCTCGGAAATAGAATGGAAGCATGGATTGAGAAAATACAAGAAATGTTTAACAAAGATCTAGAAGAACTAAAGAACAAACAAACAGAGATGAACAACACAATAACTAAAACGAAAAATACACTAGACAGAATCAATAACAGAATAACGGAGGCAGAAGAACGAATAAGTGAGCTGTAAGACAAAATGTTGAAAATAACTTCCGAGGAGCAGAATAAAGAAAAAAGAATGAAAAGAATTGAAAACAATCTCAGAGACCTCTGGAACAACACTAAATGCACCAACATTCAAATTATAGGGGTCCCAGAAGAAGAAGAGAAAAAGAAAGGGTCTGAGAAAATATTTGAAGAGATTATAGTGGAAAACGTCCCTAACATGGGAAAGGAAATAGTCACCCAAGTCCAGGAAGAACAAAGAGTCCCATACAGGATAAACCCTAGGAAGAACATACCAAGACACATATTAATCAAACTAACAAAAATTAAATTCAAAGAAAAAATATTAAAAGCAGCAAGGGAAAAACAAAAAATAACATAGAAAGGAATCCCCATAAGGTTATGAGCTTATTTTTCAGTGGAAACACTGCAGGCCAGAAGAGAGTGGCAGGATATACTTAAAGTGATGAAAGAGAAAAATGCACAACCAAGATTACTCTACCCAGAAGGATCTCATTCAGATTTGATGGAGAAATCAAAAGCTCTTCAGACAAAAGTTAAGAGAATTCAGCACCAAAAAACAGCTTTACAACAAATGCTAAAGAAATTTCTCTAAGCAGGAAAAACAAGAGAAGAAAAAGACCCACAAAAACAAACCCAAAGCAATTAAGAAAATGGTAGTAGGAACATACATATTTATAATAACCTTTAATGTAAATGGATTAAATGCCCCAACCCAAAGACACAGACTGGCTGAATGGATACAAAAACAAGACCTGTATATATGCTGTCTACAAGAGACCCACCTCAGACCTAGGGACACATACAGACTGAAAGTGAAGGGATGGAAAAATATAGTCCATGCAAATGGAAATCACAAGAAAGCTGGAGTAGCAATACTCTTATCAGATAAAACAGACTTTAAAATAAAGACTGTTACAAGAGACACTACATAATGAGGAAAGGATCAATCCAAGAAGAAGATATAACAATTATAAATATTTATGCACTCAAGATAGGAGCACCTCAATACATAAGGCAAATGCTAACAGCTATAAAAGAAGAAATCGACAGTAACACAATAATAGTAGGGGATTTAACACCCCAATTACACCAATGGACATAGTATCCAAACAGAAAATAAATAAGGAAACACAAGCTTTAAATGACACAATAGACCAGTTAGATCAAATTGATATTTATAGAACATTCCACCCAAAAGTGGCAGAACACACTTTCATCGCAAGTGCACATGGAACATTCTTCAGGATAGATCACATCTTTGGTCACAAATCAAGCCTTGGAAAATTTAAGAAAATTGCAACTGTATCAAGAAACTTTTCTGACCAAAACACTATGAGATTAGAAAATTACAGGAAAAAAACAGTAAAAACCACAAATGCATGGAGGCTAAACAGTGCACAACTAAATAAGCAAGAAATCACTGAAGAAATCAAAGATGAAATAAAAAAATACATAGAAACGAGGAGAGAGGGAAGATGGCAGAAGAGTAAGATGCGGAGATCACCTTCCTCCCCACAGATACACCAGAAATACATCTACACGTGGAACAACTCCAAAAGAAAACCTACTGAACGCTGGCAGAAGACCTCAGACCTCCCAAAAGGCAAGAAACTCCCCACGTACCTGCGTAGGGCAAAAGAAAAAAGAATAAACAGAGACAAAAGAATAGGGACAGGACCTGCACCAGCGGGAGGGAGCTGTGAAGGAGGAAAAGTTTCCACACACTAGGAAGCCCCTTCGTGGGCGGAGACTGTGGGTGGCGAAGGGGGGAAGCTTTGGAGCCACGGAATAGAGCGCAGCAACAGGGGTGCGGAGGGCAAAGCGGAGAGATTCCTGCACAGAGGATTGGTGCAGAAGGGCACTCACCACCATGAGAGGCTTGTCTGCTCACCCGCCGGGGAGGGCGGGGACTAGGAGCTGAGGCTTGGGCTTCGGACAGAGTGCAGGTAGAGGAATGCGGTTGGCAGCGTGAAGAAAGCCTGCAGGGGGTTAGGGCACCACGACTAGCTGGGAGGGAGTCCCGGGAAAAGTCTGGACCTGCCGAAGAGGCAAGAGACTTTTTCTTCCCTCTTTGTTTCCAGGTGCATGAGGAGAGGCGATTAAGAGCACTGCTTAAAGGAATTCCAGAGACCAGAGGGAGCCGCAGCTAACAGCGTGGACCCGAGACGGGAATGAGACGCTAAGGCTGCTGCTGCCGCCACCAAGAAGCCAGTGTGCGAGCACAGGTCACTATCCACACCTCCTTTCCGGGGAGACTGCACAGCCCGCCACTGCCAGGGTCCCTGGATCCAAGGACAACTTCCCCGGGAGAATGCACGGTGCGCCTCAGGCTGGTGCAATGTCATGCTGGCCTCTGCCGCCGCAGGCTCGCCCCGCACTCCGTGCCTCTCCCTACCCCCTGCCTGAGTGAGCCAGAGCCCCCGAATCAGCAGCTCCTTTAACCCCGTCCTCTCTGAACAAAGATAAGATGCCCTCCGGCGACATACACGCAGAGGCGGGGCCAAATCCAAAGCTGAGCCTCTGGGAGCTGTGAGAACAAAGAAGAGAAAGGGAAAATTCTCCCAGCAGCCTCAGAAACAGCGGATTAAATCTCCACAATCAATTTGATGCACCCTGCATCTCTGGAATACCTGAATAGACTACCAATTATCCCAAATTGAGAAAGCGGACTTTGAGACCAAGATTTATGATTTTTCCCCCTTTCCTCTTTTTGTGAGTGTGTATGTGTACGCTTCTGTGTGAGATTTTGTCTGTATAGCTTTGCTTTCACCATTTGTCCTAGGGTTCCATCCGTCTTTTCTTTTTTTTTCCTTAACAAATTTTTTTCTTAATAATTATTTTTTATTAAATTAACTTTATTTTATTTTATCTTACTTTATTTTATTTTATCCTCTTTCTTTCTTTCTTTCTTTCTTTCTTTCTTTCTTTCTTTCTTTCTTTCTTTCTTTCTTTCTTTCTTTCTCTTTTTTTTTCTTCCTTTTATTCTGAGCCATGTGGATGAAAGGCTCTTGGTGCTGCAGCCAGGAGTCAGTGCTGTGCCTCTGAGGTGGGAGAGGCAACTTCAGAACACTGGTCCACAAGAGACCTCCCAGCTCCACTTAATATCAAACGGCGAAAACCTCCCAGAGATCTCCATTTCAACACCAGCACCTAGCTTCACTCAACGTCCAGCAAGGTACAGTGTTGGAAACCATATGCCAAACAACTAGCAAGACAGGAACACAACCCCACCCATTAACAGAGAGGCTGTCTAAAATCTTAATAAGTCCACAGAGACCCCAAAACACACCACCAGACGTCGAACTTCCCACCAGAAAGACAAGATCCAGCCTCAACCACAATAACACAGGCACTAGTCTCCTCAACCAGGAATCCTACACAACCCACTGAAACAACTTTAGCCACTGGGGACATACACCAAAAACAATGGGAACTATGAACCAGCAGCCTGCAAAAAGGAGACCCCAAAAACAGTAAGATAAGCAAAATGAGAAGGCAGAAAAACACACAGCAGATAAAGGAGCAAGGTAAAAAACCCACCTTGAAGGTTTTTTGAAGAGGAAATAGGAACAAATGAAGAGGAAATAACAAATGAAGAGGAAATAGGCAGTCTACCTGAAAAAGAATTCAGAATAATGATAGTAAAGATGATCCAAAATCTTGGAAATAGGATAGAGAAAATGCAAGAAATATTTAACAAGGACCTAGAAGAACTAAAGATGAAACAAGCAATGATGAACAACACAATAAATAAAATGAAAAATACTCTAGATGGGATCAATAGCACAATAACAGAGACAGAAGAACAGATAAGTGACCTGGAAGGTAAAATAGTGGAAATAACTACTGCAGAGCAGAATAAAGAAAAAAGAATGAAAAGAACTGAGGACAGTCTCAGAGACCTCTGGGACAACATTAAACGCACCAACGTTCGAAGTATAGGGGTTCCAGAAGAAGAAGAGAAAAAGAAAGGGACTGAGAAAATATTTGAAGAGATTATAGTTGAAAACTTCCCTAATATGGGAAAGAAAATCGTTAATCAAGTCCAGGAAGCACAGAGAGTCCCATAGAGGTTAAATCCAAGGAGAAACATGCCAAGACAGATAATAATCAAACTGTCAAAAATTAAATACAAAGAAAACATATTAAAAGCAGCAAGGGAAAAACAACAAAAAACACACAAGGGAATCCCCATAAGGTTAAGAACTGATCTTTCAGCAGAAACTCTGCAAGCCAAAAGGGACTGGCAGGACATATTAAAGTGATGAAGGAGAGAAACTTACAACCAAGATTACTCTACCCAGCAAGGAACTAATTCAGGTTTGATAGAGAAATTAAAAAACCTTACAGACAAGCCAAAGCTGAAAGAGTTCAGCACCACCAAACCAGCTTTACAACAAATGTTAAATGAACGTCGCTAGGCAGGAAACACAAGAGAAGGAAAAGACCTACAATAACAAACCCCAAACATTTAAGAAAATGGTAATAGGAACATACATATCGATAACTGCCTTAAATGTAAATGGATTAAATGCTCCAACCGAAAGACACAGACCGCCTGAATGGATACAAAAACAAGACCCATATATATGCTGTCTACAAGAGACCCACTTCAGACCTAGAGACAAATACAGACTGAAAGTAAGGGGATGGAAAAATATATTCCATGCAAATGGAAACCAAAAGAAAGCAGGAGTAGCAATTCCCATATCAGACAAAATAGACTTTAAAATAAAGACTATTAGAAGAGACAAGGAAGGACACTACATAATGATCAAGGGATCGATCCAAGAAGAAGATAGAACAATTGTAAATATTTATGTAGCCAAGATAGGAGCACTTCAACACATACAGCAAATACTAACAGCCATTAAAGGGGAAATCGACAGTAACACATTCATAGTAGGGGACTTTAACACCCCACTTTCACCCATGGACAGATCATACAAAATGAAAATAAATAAGGAAACACAAGCTTTGAATGATACAATAAACGAGATGGACTTAACTGATACTTATAAGACATTCCATCCAAAAACAATGGAATACAGATTTTTCTCAAGTGCTCATAGAACATTCTCCAGGATAGATCATATCTTGGGTCACAAATCAAGCCTTGGAAAAATTAAGAAAATTGAAATCGTATCAAGTATCTTTTCCGACCACAATGGTATGAGACTAGATATCAATTACAGAAAAAGATTTGTAACAAACACAAAAACATGGAGACTAAACAATACACTAATTAGTAACGAAGTGATCACTGAAGAAGTCAAAGAGGAAATAAAAAAATACCTAGAAACAAATGACAATGGTGACACGATGACCCAAAACTTATGGGATGCAGCAAAAGCAGTTATAAGGGGGAAGTTTATAGCAATAAAATCCTACCTTAAGAAAGAGGAAACATCCTGAATAAACAACCTAAACTTGCACCTAAAGCAATTAGAGAAAAAAGAACCAAAAAGCCCAAAGTTAGCAGAAGGAATGCAATCATAAAGATCAGATCAGAAATAAATGGAAAAGAAATGAAGTGATAGCAAAGATCAATAAAACTAAAAGCTGGTTCTCGGAGAAGATAAAAAAAAACTGATAAAACATTAGCCCGACTGATGAAGAAAAAAAGGTAGAAGATTCAAATCAATAGAATTAGAATTGAAAAACGAGAAGTAACAACTGACACTGCAGAAATACAAAAGATCATGAGAGATTACTACAAGCAACGCTATGCCAATAAAATGGACAACCTGGAAGAAATGGACAAATTCTTAGAAATGCACAACCTGCCAAGACTGAATCAGGAAGATATAGAAAATATGAACAGACCAATCACAAGCACTGAAATTGAAACTGTGATTAAAAATCTTCCAACAAACAAAAGCTCAGGAACAGATGGTTTCACAGGTGAATTCTATCAAACATTTAGAGAAGAGCTAACACCTATCCTTCTCAAACTCTTCCAAAATATAGCAGAGGGAGGAACACTCCCAAACTCATTCTACGAGGGCACCATCACCCTGATACCAAAGCCAGACAAAGAAGTCACAAAGAAAGAAAACTACAGGCCAATATCACTGGTGAACATAGACGCAAAAATCCTCAAGAAAATATTAGCAAACTGAATCCAACAGCACATAAACCGGATCATACACCATGATCAAGTGGGGTTTATACCAGGAATGCAAGGATTCAATACACGCAAATCAAACAACGGGATACACCATATTAACAAATTGAAGGAGAGAAACCATATGATCATCTCAATAGATGCAGAGAAAGCTTTTGACAAAATTCAACACCCATTTAAGATAAAAACCCTGCAGAAAGTAGGCACAGAGGGAACTTTCCTCAACATAATAAAGGCCATATATGACAAACCCACAGCCAACATCATCTTCAATGGTGAAAAGCTGAATGCATTTCCACTAAGATCAGGAGCAAGACAAGTTGGCCCACTCTCACCACTGTAATTCAACATAGTTTGGAAGTTTTCGCAACAGCAATCAGAGAAGAAAAGGAAATAAAAGGAATCCAAATCGGAAAAGAAGTAAAGCTGTGACTCTCTGCAGATGACATGATACTATACATAGAGAATCCTAAAGATGCTACCATAAAACTACTAGAGCTAATCAATGAATTTGGTAAAGTAGCAGGATAAAAAATTAATGCACAGAAATCTCTAGCATTCCTATACAATAATGATGAAAAATCTGAAAGAGAAATTAAGGAAAGACTCCAATTTACCATTGCAATAAAACGAATAAAATATCTAGGAATAAACCTACCTAAGGAGACAAAAAAACTGAATGCAGAAAATTATAAGACACTGATGAAACAAATTACAGATGATACAAATAGATGGAGAGATATACCATGTTCTTGGATTGGAAGAATCAACATTGTGAAAATGACTCCACTACCCAAAGCAATCTACAGATGCAATGCAATCCCTATCAAACTATCACTGGCAGTTTTCGCAGAACTAGAACAAAAAATTTCACAATTTGTATGGAAAACAAAAGACACTGAATAGCCAAAGCAATCTTGAAAACGAAAAATGGAGCTGGAAAAATCAGGGTCCCTGACTTCAGACTATACTACAAAGCTACAGTAATGAAGACATTATGGTACTGGCACAAAATCAGAAAGATAGATCAATGGAACAGGATAGAAAGCCCAGAGATACACCCACGCACATATGGTCAACTTATCTTTGATAAAGGTGGCAGGAATGTACAGTGGAGAAAGGACAGCCTCTTCAATAAGTGGTGCTGGGAAAACTGGACAGGTACATGTAAAAGTATGAGATTAGATCACTCCCTAACACCATACACAAAAATAAGCTCAAAATGGATCAAAGACCTAAATGTAAGGCCAGAAACTATCAAACTCTTTGAGGAAAACATAGGCAGTACAGTCTATGACGTAAATCACAGCAACATTCTTTTTGACCCACCTCCTAGAGAAATGGAAGTAGAAACAAAAATAAAGAAATGGGACCTAATGAAACCTCAAAGCTTTTGCACAACAAAGGAAACCATAAACAAGACCAAAAGACAACCCTCAAAATGGGAGAAAATATTTACAAATGAAGTAACTGACAAAGGATTAATCTCCAAAATTTACAAGCAGTTCATGCAGCTCAATAACAAAAAATCAAACAACCCATTCCAAAAATGGGCAGAGGACCTAAATAGACATTTCTCCAAAGAAGATATACAGACTGCTAGCAAACACATGAAAAAATGCTCAACATCATTAATCATTAGAAAAATGCAAATCTAAACTACAATGATATATCATCTCACACCAGTCAGAATGGGTATCATCAAAAAATCTAGAAACAATAAATGCTGGAGAGGGTGTGAAGAAAACGAATCCTCTTGCACTGTTGGTGGGAATGTAAACTGATACAGTCACTGTGGAGAACAGTATGGAGGTTCCTTGAAACACTAAAAATTGAACTACCATATGACCCACAAATCCCACTACTGGGCATATACACTGAGAAAACCATAATTCAAAAAGAGTCATGTACCAAAATGTTCATTGCAGCTTTATTTACAATAGCACAGAAATGGAATCAAACTAAGTGTCTATCATTGGATGAATGGATAAAGAAGACGAGGCACATATATACAATGGAATATTACTCAGCCATAAAAAGAAATGAAATTGTGCTATTTGTAATGAGGTGGATAGAACTAGAGACTGTCATACAGAGTGAAGTAAGTCAAAAAGACAATGAAAAATACCATATGCAAACACATATATATGGAATTTAAGGAAAAAAATGTCATGAAGAACGTAGGGGTAAGATAGTAATAAAGACACAGACCTACTAGAGAATGGACTTGAGGATATGGGGAGGGGGGAATGGTAAGCTGTGACAAAGCGAGGGAGGGACATGGACATTGTGCACTACCTGGCGTGGGGTAGATAGCTAGAGGGAAGCAGCCGCATAGCTCCAGGAGATCAGCTCGGATCTTTGTGACCCCCTGGAAGGGTGAGATGGGGAGGGAGGGGGGGACGCAGGAGGCAGGAGATATGGGACCATGTGTATATGTGTGGCTGATTCACTTTGTTGTGGGGTGGAGAATAACACACCTTTGTAGGCCAATTGTACTCCAATAGAGATATAAAAAAAAAATGTAAGCATCTGTTATATTCCTGCTTAGCATTTAATGAAAAGCACATTTTCCAAAATGTTTTGTCAAAATGGGCATGTTAAATCCGTAGTTATCTGAATTAGAATTTTTCCCCTATTAAATGCAATGTTTTCTTTAGATTAAAAAAATACATAAGACAAATACTAACAGCCATAAAAGAGGAAATCGACAGTAACACATTCATTGTAGGGGACCTTAACACACAACTTTCACTAATGGACAGATCATCCAAAATGAAAATAAATAAGGAAACACAAGCTTTAAATGATACATTAAACAAGATGGACTTAATGGATATTTATAGGACATTCCGTACAAAAGCAACAGAATGCACATTTTTCTCAAGTGCTTATGGAACATTCTCCAGGATATATCATATCTTGGGTCACAAATCAAGCCTTAGTAAATTTAAGAAAATTGAAATCGTATCAAGTATCTTTTCTGACCACAACGCCATGAGACTAGATATCAATTACAGGAAAAGATCTGTAAAAAATACAAACACATGGAGGCTAAACAATACACTACTTAGTAACGAAGTGATCACTGAGAAAATCAAAGAGGAAATCAAAAAATACCTAGAAACAATTGACAATGGAGACACGACGACCCAAAACCTATGGGATGCAGCAAAAGCAGTTCTAAGAGGGAAGTTTATAGCAATACAATCTTAACTTAAGAAAGAGGAAACACCTCGAATGAACCACGTAACCTTGCTCCTAAAGCAACTAGAGAAAGAAGAACAAAAGAACCCAAAGTTAGCAGAAGGAATGCAATCATAAAGATCAGACCAGAAATAAATGAAGGAAACGATAGCAAAGATAAATAAAACTAAAAGATAGGTTTTGAGAAGATAAACAAAATTGAGAAACCATTACCCAGACTCATGAAGAAAAATAGGGAGAGGAATCAAATCAATAGAATTAGAATTGAAAAAGGAGAAGTAACAAATGACACTGCAGAAATACAAAGGATCATGAGAGATTACTACAAGCAACTCTATGTCAATAAAATGGACAACCTAGAAGAAATGGACAAATTCTTAGAAATACACAACCTGCCAAGACTGAATAAGGAAGAAATAGAAAATATGAACAGACCAATTGCAAGCACTGAAATCGAAACTGTTATTAAAAATCTTCCAACAAACAAAAGCCCAGGACCAGATGGCATCACAGGCGAATTCTATCAAACATTTAGAGAAGAGCTAACACCTATCCTTCTCAAACTCTTCCAAAATATAGCAGAGGGTGGAGCACTCCGAAACTCATTCTACGAGTCCACCATCACCCTGATACCAAAACCAGACAAGGATGTCACAAAGAAAGAAAACTAGAGGCCAATATCTCTGATGAACATAGATGCAAAAATCCTAAACAAAATACTAGCAAACAAAATCCAACAGCACATTAAAAGGATCATACACCATGATCAAGTGGGGTTTATTCCAGAAATGCAAGGATTCTTCAATATACGCAAATCAATCAACGTGATACACCATATCAACAAATTGAAGGACAAAAGCCATATGATCATCTCAATAGATGCAGAGAAAGCTTTTGAGAAAATTCAACACCCATTTATGACAAAAACCCTGCAGAAAGTAGGCACAGAGGGAACTTTCCTCAACATAATATAGGCCATAAATGACAAACCCACAGCCTACATCGTCCTCAATGGTGAAAAACTGAAAGCATTTCCACTAAGATCAGGAACAACAAAAGGTTGCCCACTCTCACCACTCTTATTCAACATAGTTTTGGAAGTTTTTGCAACAGCAATCAGAGAAGAAAAGGAAATAAAAGGAATCCAAATCAGAAAAGAAGAAGTAAAGCTGTCACTGTTTGCAGATGACATGATACTATACATAGAGAATCCTAAAGATGCTACCAGAAAACTACTAGAGCTAATCAATGAATTTGGTAAAGTAACAGGATACAAAATTAATGCACAGAAATGTCTGGCATTCCTATACACTAATGATGAAAAATATGAAAGTGAAATCAAGAAAACCCTCCCATTTACCATTGCAACAAAATAAATAAAATATCTAGGAATAAACCTACCTAAGGAGACAAAAGACCTATATGCAGAAAATTATAAGACACTGATGAAAGAAATTAGAGATGATACAAATAGATGGAGAGATATACCATGTTCTTGGATTGGAAGAATCAACATTGTGAAAATGACTCTACTACCCAAAGTAATCTATAGATTCAATGCAATCCCTATCAAACTCCCACTGGCATTTTTCACAGAACTAGAACAAAAAATTTCACAATTTGTATGGAAAACAAAAGACCCCGAATAGCCAGAGCAATATTGAGACCTAAAAATGGAGCTGGAGAAATCAGGCTCCCTGACTTCAGAGTATACAACAATGCTACAGTAATCAAGACAGTATTGTACCGGCACAAAAACAGAAATATAGATAAATGGGACAGGATAGGAAGGCCAGAGATAAACCCACGCATATATGGTCACCTTATCTTTGATAAAGGAGGCAGGAATGTACAGTTGAGGAAGGACAGCCTCTTCAATAAGTGGTGCTGGGAAAACTGGACAGGTACATGTAAAAGTATGAGATTAGAACACTTCCTAACACCATACACAAAAATAAGCTCAAAATGGATTAAAGTCCTGAAAGTAAGGCCCGAAACTATCAAACTCTTAAAGGAAAACGTAGGCAGAACGCTCTATGACATAAATCACAGCAGGATCCTTTTTGACCCACCTCCTAGGGAAACGGAAATACCAAAAAAAATAAACAAATGGGACCTAATGAAACTTCAAAGCTTTTGCACAAAAAAGGAAACCATAAACAAGACCAAAAGACAACCCTCCGGATGGGAGAAATATTTTCAAATGAAGCAACTGACAAACGATTAATCTCCAAAATTTATAAGCAGCTCATGCAGCTCAATAACAAAAAAAAACTCAATCCAAAAATGGGCAGAAGATCTAAATAGAGATTACTCCAAGGAAGATATACAGATTGCCAAAAAACACATGAAAGAGTGCTCAACATCAATAATCATTAGAGAAATGCAAATCAAAACTACAATGAGATATCATCTCACACTGGTAAGAATGGCCATCATCAAAAAATCTAGAAACAAAAAATGCTGTAGAGGATGTGGCGAAAAGGGAACACTCTTGCACTGCTGGTGGGAATGTGAATTGGTACAGCCACTATGGAGAACAGTATGGAGGTTCCCTAAAAAAATAAAAATAAAACTACCATGTGACCCAGCAATCCCACTACTGGACATATACCCTGAGAAAACCATAATTCAAAAATAGTTATGTACCAAAATATTCATTGCAGCTCTATTTGCAATAGCCAGGAGATGGAAACAACCTAAGAGTCCATCATGGGATGAAAGGATAAAGAAGATGTGGCACATATATACAATGGAATATTACTCAGCCATTAAAAGAAATGAAACTGAGTTCTTTGTAGTGAGATGGATGTACCTAGAGACTGTCATAAGAGTGAATTAAGTCACAAAAAGAAAGACAAATACCATATGCTAACACATGTATATGGAATATAAGGGAAAAAAATGTCATGAAGAACCTAGGGGTAAGACTGTAATAAAACACAGACCTACTAGAGAATGGACTTGAGGATATGGGGAGGGGGAAGGGTAAGCTTTGACAAAGTGAGAGAGTGCCACGGACATATATACACTACCAAACGTAAAATAGATTGCTAGTGGGAAGCAGCTGCATAGCACATGGAGATCAGCTCGATGCTTTGTGACCACCTGGATGGGTGGGATAGGAAGTGTCGGAGGGAGGAAGATGAAAGAAGGAGGAGATATGGGAACATATGTATATGTATAAATGATTCAATTTGTTATAAAGCAGAGACTAACTCACCATTGTAAAACAATTATACTCCAATAAAGGTGTAAAAAAAAACCATAGAAACAAATGATAATGAAAAAACGATGACCCAAAACCTATGGAATGCAGAAAACCATTCTAAGAGGGAAGTTTATAGCAATTCAATCTCACCTCAAGAAACAAGAAAAATGTCAAATAAACAATCTAACCCTACACTTAAAACAACTAGAGAAAGAAGAACAAATAGAACCCAAAGTCAGTAGAAGGAAAGAAATAATAAATATCAGATCAGAAAAAAATGAAATAGAAACGAAGAAAACAATAGGTAGCAAAGATCAATAAAACTAAAAGCTGGTTCTCTGAGAAGATAAAGAAAATTGATAAACTGTTAGCCAGACTCATCAAGAAAAAAAGGGAGAGGAAACAAATCAATAAAATTAGAAATGAAAAAGGAGAAATCACAACTCACACTGCAGAAATACAAAGGATTATAAGTGACTACAAAAAACAACTATATTCCAATAAAATGGACATCCATGAAGAAATAGACAAATTCGTGGAAAGGTACAATTTTCCAAGGCTGATCCAGGAAGAATTAGAAAATATAAACAGCCCTATCACAAGTAATGAAATTGAAACAATAATTTAAAATTGTCCAACAAACAAAAGTCCAGGACCAGATGGCTTCACAGGTGAATTGTATCAAATATCTAGAGAAGTGCCAACACTGATCCTTCTCAAACTCTTTCAAAAAATTGCAGAGGGAGACACACTCTCAAACTCATTCTATGACACCAGCATCACCCTGATACCAAAACCAGAAAAATATATCACGCACAAAAAAGAAAATTATAGACTAATAACACTGACCAGCATAGATGCAAAATCCTGAACAAAATACTAGCAAACAGGATCCAAGAGCACATTAAACGTATCATACACCATGAACAAGTTGGATTTCTCCTAGGGACACAAGGATTCTTCAATATATGCAAATCAATCAATGTGATACATGATATTAACAAATTAATGAATAAAACCATATGATCATCTCAATAGATGCTGGAAAATATTTTGATAAAATTCACCACTGATTTATGATAAAAACTCTCCAGAATATGGACATAGAGGGAACCTATCTCCACATAATAAAGGCCATAAATGACAAATCCACAGCAAGCATCATACTCAATGGTGAAAAACTGAAAGCATTTCCACTAGGATCAGGAGAAGACAAGGATGTCCAATCACGCCACTATTATTCAACATAGTTTTGGAAGTCCTAGCTATGGCAATCAGAGAAGAAAAAGAAATAAAAGGATTACAAATTGTAATAGAAGAAGTAAAACTCTCACTATCTGCCAATGACATGATACCATACATAGAAAATCCTAAAGATTCCACCAGAAAACTACTACAACTAATCAATGAATTTGGTAAGTTTGCAGAATACAAAATTAATGCACAGAAATCTCTGGCATTCCTATATACCAACAATGAAAAATCAGAAAGAGAAATTAAGGAAACACCCCCATTTACCATTGCAACAAAAAGAATAAAGTAGCTAGGAATAACCCTGCTTAAGGAGGCGAAAAACTTGTCCTCAGAAAACTATAAAACACTGATGAAAGAAATCAAAGATGACATAGACAGGTGCAGAAATATACCATGTTCTTGGATTAGAAGAATCAATATGTGAAAATGACTATACTTCCCAAAGCAATATACAGATTCAGTGCACCCCTATCAAACTACTAATGGCATTCTTCACAGAATTAGAACAAAAAATCTTACAATTCATATGGAAACAAAAAAGACCCCGAATAGCCAAAACAATCTTCAGAAAGAAAAACGGAGTTGGAGGAATCAGGCTCCCTGACTTCAAACTATACCACAAAGCTACAGTAAACAAAACAGTATGGTACTGGCACAAAAACAGAAATACAGGTCAATGGAACAGGATAGAATGCCCAGAGATACCCCCACGCACATATGGGCACCTAATTTATGACAAAGGAGGCAAGAACATACAATGGAGAAAAGACAGCCTCTTCAATAAGTGATGCTGGGAAAACTGGACAGCTACATGTAAAAGAATGAACTTAGAACACTACCTAACACCATACACAAAAATAAACTCAAAATGAATTAAAGACATAAATGTAAGAACAGACACTATAAAACTTTTAGAGGTAAACATAGGAGAAACACTCTGACATAAACCACAGGAAGATCTGTTTTGACCCATCTCCTAGAGTAACATAAATAAAAATAAACAAATGGGACTAGTTAAACTTACAAGCATTTGCACAGCAAAGGAAACCATAAACAAGACAAAAAGACAACCCTCAGAATGGGATAAAATATTTTCAAATGAAACATAGACAGAGGATTAATCTCCAAAATATACAAACAGCTGAAGGAGCTCAATATCAAAAAACCAAACAATCCAGTTAAAAAATGGTTGGAAGACCTAATAGACATTTCATCAAGGAAGACATACATATGGACAAGAGGCACATGAAAAGATGCTCAACATCACTAATTATTAGAGAAATGCAAATCAAAATTGCAATGTGGTATCACCTCACACCGGTCAGAATGGCCATTATCAAAAAAGCTAGAAACAATAAATACTGGAAAGAGTGTGATCAAAAGGGAACCCTCCTACACTGTTGGTGGGAATGTAAATTGATACTACCACTATGGAAAACAGTATGAAGCTTCCTTAAAAAACTAAAAATAAAACTACTGTATTACACAGCAATCTCACTACTGGGCATATACCCTGAGAAAACCATAATTCAAAAAGAGACATGCACCACAATGTTCATTGCAGCTCTATTTACGATAGTCAGGACATGGATGCAACCTAAGTGTCCATCGACAGATGAATGGATAAAGAAGATGTGGCACATATATACAATGGAATATTACTCAGCCATAAAAACAAATGAAACTGAGTTATTTGTAGTGAGATGGATGGACCTAGAGTCTGTCATACAGAGTGAAGTAAGTCAGAAAGAGAAAAACAAATACCATATGTTAACACATATATATGGAATCTAAAAAAAAAAGGTGCTGATGAACCTAGTTGCAGGGCAGGAATAGAGAGGTAGACATAAAGAATGGACTTGAGGACATGAGGTGAGTGAGCGAAGCTGGGGAGAAGTGAGAGTAGCATTGACGTATATACACTGCCTAATGTAAAATAGCCGGCTGGTGGGAAGCAGCAGCATAGCACAGGGAGATTGGCTCGGTGCTTTGCGATGACCTAGAGGGGTGGGATAGGGAGGATTGAAGGGAGGCTCAGAAGGGAGGGGATATGGGGACATTTGTATGCATATGGCTGATTCGCTTTGCTGTGCAACAGAAACTAACACGGTATTGTGAAGCAATTATACTCCATTAAAGATGTACTAAAAAAAAACTATACATGGGGACTTCCCTGGTAGTGCTGCAGTTAAGACCCCATGCTCCCAATGCAGGGGGTCCAGGTTTGATCCCTGTCCAGGGAACTAGATCCCACATGCTGCAACTAAGACCCAGAGCAGCCAATAAATAAATAAAAACAAAAAATAAAACCCCCAAACACACACACACCCCTGGACTCAGTAATCTAACACATGGATATGTGTTCTATAGAAATAGAAGCATAAGTATAAAAGTCATATATGATACCAAAACCAGCCAAAGATCTCACATCAAAAGAAAACTACAGGCCAATATCACTGATGAACATAGATGCAAAAATCCTCAACAAAATGCTAGCAAACCAACTCCAAAAATACATTAAAAGGATCATACACCATGATCAAATGGGATTTATTGCAGTGATGCAAGGGTTCTTCAGTATCCACAAATCAACCTGTGTGATACACCACGTCAACAAACTGAAGAATAAAAACCATATGATCATCTCAATTGATGCAAAAAAGCTTTTGACAAAATTTAACATCCATTTATGATAAAAATTCTCCCGAAGGTGGGCATAGAGGAAATATACTTCAATGTAATACATGCCATATATGACAAACTCACAGTTAACATCATATTCAAAGGTGAAAAATATGATCAAATTTGGAAGCCTCACACTTCCTGGTTTCAAAACTTACTACAAACCCTCCTCAGGCAGTTTATTCCTAGGTATTTTATTCTTTTTGATGTAATGGTAAATGGGATTGTTTCTTTAATTTCTGTTTCTGATCTTTCATTGGTAATGTATAGAAATGCAACTGATTTCTGTATATTAATTTTGTATCCTGCAACTTTACCGAATTCATTGATGAGCTCTACCAGTTTTCTGGTAGCATGTTTAGGATTCTCTATGTATAGTATCATCTTATCTGCAAACAGTGACAGTTTTGCTTTTTCTTTTCCGATTTCTATTCCTTTTATTTCTTTTTTTTCTCTGATTGCATGGCTAGGACTTCCAAAACTATGTTGAAAAATAGTGGTGAGAGTGTAAGTCCTTGTCGTGTTCCTCAGCTTAGAGGAAATGATTTCAGCTTTTCCCTGTTGAGTATGATGTTACCTGTGTGTTTGTCATATAAGGCATTTATTATGCTGACATATGTTCCCTCTGTGCCTACATTCTGGAGAGTCTTTTTTCTTTTTTTTTTTTTTGCGGTATGCGGGCCTCTCACCGTTGTAACCTCTACACCGCGGAGCACAGGCTCCGGACGTGCATGCCCAGCGGCCATGGCCCTCGGGCCCAGCCGCTCCGCGGCATGCGGGATCCTCCCGGACCGGGGCACAAACCCGCTCCCCTGCATCGGCAGGCGGACTCCCAACCACTGCGCCACCAGGGAAGCCCTTCTGGAGAGTTTTTATCATAAATGGATGTTGAATGTTTTCAAAAGGTTTTCTGCATGTACCGAGATGATCATATGGTTTTATTCTTCAGTTTGTGGATGTGGTGTATCACACAGATTGATCTGTGGATATTGAAGAATCCTTGCATCCCTGGGATAAATTCCACTTGATCATGGTTTATGATCCTTTTAATGAGCTGTTGGATTCGGATTGCTAGTATTTTGTTGAGGATTTCTGCATCTGTGTTCATCAATGATATTGGCCTGTAATTTTCTTTGTTGTGTCGTATCTTTGTCTGTGTTGATATCAGGGTGATGGCCTCAGAATGTGGTTGGGAGTGTTCCTTCCTCTGCAATTTTTCTGGAACAGTTTCAGAAGGATAGATGTTATCTCTTCTCTAAATGTTTGTTTGAATTTGCCTGTGAAGCCGTCTGGTCCTAGATTTTGCTTGTTGGGAGTTTTTAAATCACAGTTTCAATTTCAGGACTTGTGATTGGGCTGTTTACTCTCTGTTTCTTCCTTGTTCAGGCTTCGGAGGTTGTACCTTTCTAAGAATTTGTTCCTTTCCGCTAGGTTGTCCATTTTATTGGCATATAGTTGCTTTTGTAGTAGTCTCTAACGATGCTTTGTACTTCTGTGGTGTCCATTTTAACTTCTTTTCATAACTAGTTTTACTGATTTGAGCCCTTTCCCATTTTTTAAAGTTAAAATAACTAATTTTCTTTTTCCCCTGCATTGGCAGGCTGACTCTTTACCACTGCGTCACCAGGGAAGTCCTATATAGTACTTTTTATTTTCTTTTTTTTAAACAATTTATTGGAGTATAATTGCTTTACAATGGTGTGTTACTTTCTGCTTTATAACAAAGTGAATCAGTTATACATATACATATATCCCCATATCTCTTCCCTCTTTTTATGGCTGAGTAATATTCCATTGTATATATGTGCTGCATCTTCTTTACCCATTCATCTGTCGATGGACACTTAGCAAATGCTTTTAAGGCCCCATTTGTTTATTTTTGCTTTTATTTCCATTTCTCTAGGTGGTGGGTCAAAAAGGATCTTGCCATGGTTTATGTCATAGAGTATTCTGCCTATGTTTTCCTTTAAGAGTTTGATGGTGTCTGGCCTTATATTAAGTCTTTAATCCATTTTGAGTTTATTTTTTTGTATGGTGTTAGGGAGTGTTCTCATTTCATTCTTTTACATGTAGCTGTCCATTTTTCCCAGCACCACTTATTGAAGAGGCTGTCTTTTTTGCACTGTGTATTCTTGCCTCCTTTATCAAAGATAAGGTGACCATATGTGTGTGGGTTTATCTCTGGGCTTTCTATCCTGTTCCATTAATCTATATTTCTGTTTCTGTGCCAGTACCATACTATCTTGATTACTGTAGCTTTGTAGTATAGTATGAAGTCAGGGAGCCTGATTCTTCCAGTTCCGTTCTCAAGATTGCTTTGGCTATTCGGGGTCTTTTGTGTTTCCATACAAATTGTGAAATTTTTTGTTCTAGTTCTGTGAAAAATGCCAGTGGTAGTTTGATAGGGATTGCATTGAATCTGTAGATTGCTTTGGCTAGTAGAGTCATTTTCACCATGTAGATTCTTCTTATCCAAGAACATGGAATATCTCTCCATCTGGTTGTATCATCTGTAAGATGTTTCATCAGTGTCTTATAATTTTCTGCATACAGGTTTTTTGTCTCCTTAGGTAGGTTTATTGATAGATAGTTTATTATTTTTTTGCAATGGTAAATGGGAGTGTTTTCTTAATTTCACTTTCAGATTTTTCATCATTAGTGTATAAGAATGCCAGAGATTTCTGTGCATTAATTTTGTATCCTGCTACTTTACCAAATTCACTGATTAGTTCTAGAAGTTTTTTGGTAGCATCGTTAGGATTCTCTATATAATAGTATCATGTCATCTGCAAACGGTGACAGTTTTACTTCTTTTCCAATTTCTATTCCTTTTATTTCTTTTTCTTCTCTGACTGACATGGCTAGGACTTCTAAAACTATGTTGAATAATAGTGGTGAGAGTGGACATCCTTGTCTTGTTCCTCATCTTAGGGGAAATGCTTTCAGCTTTTCCCTGTTGAGTATGATGTTACCTGTGGATTTGTGATATATGGTCCGTATTATGTTGACGTATGTTCCCTCTATGCCCACTTTCTGGAGAGTTTTTATCATAAATGGATGTTGAATGTTTTCAAAAGCTTTTTCTGCATGTACCGAGATGATCATATGGTTTTATTCTTCAGTTTGTGGATGTGGTGTATCACACAGATTGATTTGTGAATATTGAAGAATCCTTGCATCCCTGGGATAAATCCTAATTGATCATGGTTTATGATCCTTTTAATGTGCTGTTGGATTCAGATTGCTAGTAGTTTGTTGAGGATTTCTGCATCTGTGTTCATCAATGATATTGGCCTGTAATTTTCTTTTTTGTGTCGTATCTTTGTCTGTGTTGATATCAGGGTGATGGCCTCATAGAATTTGGTTGGGAGTGTTCCTTCCTCTGCAATTATTTTGGAACAGTTTCAGAAGGATAGATGTTATCTCTTCTCTAAATGTTTGTTTGAATTTGCCTGTGTAGCCGTCTGGTCCTGGACTTTTGTTTGTTGGGAGTTTTTAAATCACAGTTTCAATTTCAGTACTTGTGAATGAGCTGTTCATACTCTCTGTTTATTCCTTGTTCAGTATTGGGAGCTTGTACCTTTCTAAGAATTTGTCCGTTTGCTCTAGGTTGTCCATTTTATTGGCATATAGTTGCTTGTAGTAGTCTCTTACGATGCTTTGTACTTCTGCGGTGTTCATTTTAACTTTGCCTTTTCATTTCTATTTTAAAGATTTGAGGCCTCTCCCATTTTTTGGGGTTAAAATGACTAATTTTTCCCCCTGCATTGGCAGGCAGACTCTTAACCACTGCGTCCCCAGGGAAGTCCAATATAGTACTTTTTATTTTCTTTTTCCTTTTTCTTAAAACATCTTTAGTGGAGTATAATTGCTTTACAATGGTGTGTTAGTTTCTGCTTTATAACAAAGTGAATCAGTTTTACATATACATATGTCAGCATATCTCTTCCCTCTTGCATCTCCCTCCCTCCCACACTCCCTATCCCACCCTCTAGTTGGTCACAAAGCACCACCCTGATCTCCCTGTGCTATGTGGCTGCTCCCCACTAGCTATCTATTTTACGTTTGGTAGTGTATATAGGTCCATGCCACTCTCTCACTTTGTCGCAGCTTACCCCTCCCCCTCCCTGTATCCTCAAGGCCATTCTCTAGTAGGTCTGCATCTTTACTCCCGTCTTGCCCCTACATTCTTCATGACCTTTAATTTTCTTTTTAGATTCCATATATATGTGTTAGCGTATGGTGTTTGTTTTTCTCTTTCTGACTTACTTGACTCTGTATGACAGTCTTTAGGTCTATCCACTTCACTACAAACAACTCAGTTTAATTCCTTTTTATGGCTGAGTAATATTCCATTGTATATATGTGCCACACCTTCTTTATCCATACATCTGCAGATGGACACTTAGGTTTGCTTCCATGTCCTGACTATTGTAAATAGAGCTGCAATGAACATTTTGGTACATGACTCTTTTTGAATCATGATTTTCTCAGGGTATATGCCCAGTAGTGGGATTGCTGGGTCATATGGTAGTTCTAGTTTTATTTTTTTAAGGAATTTCCATACTGTTCTTGATAGTGGCTGTATCAACTTACATTTACACCAACAGCGAAAGAGGGTTCCCTTTTTTCCACACCCTCTCTAGCATTTATTGTTTGTAAATTTTTCATGATGGCCATTCTCACCGGTGTGAGATGTTATCTCATTGTAGTTTTGATTTGCATTTCTCTAATGATTAATGATGTTGAGCATTCTTTCATGTGTCTGTTGGCAATCTGTATACCTTTTTTTGAGAAATGTCTATTTAGTTTTTCTGCCCATTTTTGGATGTGTTTGTTTGTTTGTATATACCATCTTTATTGGAGGATAATTGCTTTACAATGGTGTGTTAGTTTCTGCTTTATAATAAAGTGAATCAGTTATACATATACATATGTTCCCATATGTCTTCCCTCTTTCATCTGTCTCCCGCCCACCCTCCCTATCCCACCCCTCCAGGCGGTCACAAAGCACCGAGCTGATATCCCTGTGCCATGCGGCTGCTTCCCTCTAGCTATCTATTTTACGTTTGGTAGTGTATATATGTCCATGCCACTCTCTCACTTTGTCACAGCTTACCCTTCCCTCCTCATATCTTCAAGCCCATTCTCTAGTAGGTCTGTGTCTTTATTCTCGTCCTACCCCTAGGTTTTTCATGACCTTTTTTTTTCTTGGATTCCATATATATGTGTTAGCATACGTTATTTGTTTTGCTCTTTCTGCCTTCACTCTGTATGACAGACTGTAGGTGCATCCACCTCACGACAAATAACTCAATTTCGTTTCTTTTTATGGCTGTGTAATATTCCATTGTATATATGTGCCACATCGTCTTTATCCATTCATCTGTTGATGGACACTTAGTTTGCTTCCATCTCCTGGCTATTGTAAATAAAGCTGCAATGAACATTTTGGTACATGACTCTTTTTGAATTACTGTTTTCTCAGTGTATATGCCCAGTAGTGGGATTGATGGGTCATATGGCAGTTCTATTTGTAGTTTTCTAAGGAACTTCCATACTGTTCGCCATAGTGCATGAGATACTTGTAAATTATGGAGATTAACTGTTTGTTAGCTTCTTCATTTGCAAATATTTTCTCCCATTCTGAGGGTTGTCTTTTGGTCTTGTTTATGGCTTCCTTAGCTGTGCAAAAGCTTTTAAGTTTCATTAGTCCCATTTGTTTATGTTTGATTTTATTCCCATTTCTCTAGGAGGTGGGTCAAAAAGGATCTTGCCATGATTTATGTTATAGAGTGGTCTGCCTATGTTTTCCTCTAAGAGTTTGATGGTGTCTTGCCTTATATTTAGGTCTTTAATCCATTTTGAGCTTATTTTTGTGTATGGTGTTAGGGAGTTATCTAATCTCATACTTTTACATGTACCTGTCCAGTTTTCCCAGAGCCACTTATCGAAGAGTCTGTCCTTTCTCCACTGTACATTCCTGCCTCCTTTATCAAAGATAAGGTGACCATATGTGTGTGGGTTTATCTCTGGGCTTTCTATCATGTTCCATTGACCTATATTTCTGTTTTTGTGCCAGTACCATACTGTCTTGATTACTGTAGCTTTGTAGTATAGTCTATAGTCAGGGAGCCTGATTCCTCCAGCTCCATTTTTCATTCTCAAGTTTGCTTTGGCTATTCGGGGTTTTTTGTGTTTCCATACAAATTGTGAAATTTTTTGTTCTAGTTCTGTGAAAAATGCCAGTGGTAGTTTGATAGGGATTGCATTGAATCTGAAGATTGCTTTGGGTAGTAGAGTCATTTTCACAATGTAGATTCTTCTAATCCAAGAACATGGTATATCTCTCCATCTGTTTGTATCATCTGTAATTTGTTTCATCAGTGTCTTATAATTTTCTGCATTCAGTTTTTTTGTCTCCTTAGGTAGGTTTAGTGCTAGATAGATTATTCTTTTTGTTGCAATGGTAAATGGGAGTGTTTTCTTAATTTCACTTTCAGATTTTTCATCATTAGTGTATAGGAATGCAAGGGATTCCTGTTCATTCATATTGTATCCTTCTACTTTACCAGATTCATTGATTGGCTCTAGAAGTTTTCTGGTAGCATTGTTAGGATTCTCTATGTATAGTATCATGTCATCTGCAAACGGTGACAGTTTTACTTCTTTTCCAATTTCTATTCTTTTTATTTCTTTTTCTTCTCTGATTGACATGGCTAGGACTTCCAAAACTATGTTGAATAATAGTGGTGAGAGTGGACATCCTTGTCTTTTTCCTCATCTTAGAGGAAATGCTTTCAGCTTTTCCCTGTTGAGTATGATGTTACCTGTGGATTTGTGATATATGGTCCGTATTATGTTGACGTATGTTCCCTCTATGCCCACTTTCTGGAGAGTTTTTTTTTTATCATAAATGGATGTTGAATTTTGTCAAAAGCTTTTTCTGCATGTATCGAGGTGATCATATGGTTGTTTTTCTTCAGTTTGTTGATGTGTTGTATCACACAGATTGATTTGTGAATATTGAAGAATCCTTGCATCCCTGGGATATATCCCACTTGATAATGTTTTATGATCCTTTTTATGTGCTGTTGGATTCGGAGTGCTAGTAGTTTGTTGAAGATTTCTGCATCTGTGTTCTTCAGTGATATTGGCCTTTAATTTTCTTTTTTGTGTGGTATCTTTTTCTGGTTTTGGTATCAGGGTGATGGCCTCATAGAATGAGCTTGGAAGTGTCCTTTCCTCTGCAATTTTTTGGAACAGTTTCAGAAGCATAGATGTTACCTTGTCTCTTATTGTTTGATTGAATTCACCTGTGAAGGCGTCTAGTCCTGGACTTTTGTTTGTTGGGAGTTTTTAAAGCACAGTTTCAATTTCAGTACTTGTGATTGGTCTGTTCATACTCTCTATTTCTTCCTTGTTCAGTCTTGGGAGCTTGTACTTCTCTAAGAATTTGTCCATTTCCTCTAGGTTGTCCATTTTATTGGCATATAGTTGCTTGTAGTAATCTCTTATGATCCTTTGTAGTTCTGCAGTGTCTATTTTAACTTCTCCTTTTCATTTCTAATTTTACTGATTTGAGCTCTCTCCCTTTTTTTAAGTTAATATAACTAATTTTAATGTAATTCTAATATGTATAAAACATGTGAAATCCATCTACTTCTGCAGCATTTTCTGTAATGCATCTGGTAATAATTTAAAATGTAATGTATTTTTGTGTAAACATGTCACCAGTATAATCTTTCCTTTCCAACAAATGGAAATTGCATTTGTTTTTATTTTTTTAACATCTTTACTGGAGTATAGGTGCTTTACAATGTTGTGTTAATTTCTGCTGTATAACAAAGTGAATCAGCTATATGTATACATATATACTCATATCCCCTCCCTCTTGCATCTTCCTCCCACCTTCCCGATCCCACTCTTCTAAGTGGTCACAAAGCACCGAGCTGACCACCCTGTTCTGTGTAGCTGCTTCCCACTAGCTATGTATTTTACATTTGGTAGTGTATATATGTCAGTGCTACTCTCTCACTTCATCCCAGCTTACCTTTACTCCTCCCTATGTCCTCAAGTCCACTCTCTACATCTGCATCTTTACTCCTGTCCTACCCCTAGGTTCATCAGAACCTTTTTTTTTTAGATTCCATATATATGTGTTAGCATATGGTATTTGTTTTTCTCTTTCTGACTTACTTCACTCTGTATGACAGACTCTACGTCCATCCACCTCACTACATATAACTCAATTTCGTTTCTTTTTATGGCTGAGTAATATTCCATTATATATATGTGCCACATCTTCTTTATCCATTCATCTGTCGATGGACACTTAGGTTGCTTCGATGTCCTAGCTATTGTAAATAGAGCTGCAATGAACATTGGAGTACATGACTCTTTTTGAATTATGGTTTTCTCAGGGTATATGCCCAGTAGTTGGATTGCTGGGTCATATGGTAGTTCTATTTTTAGTTTTTTAAGGAACGTCCATACTGTTCTCCATTGTGGCTGTATCAATTTACATTCCCACTAGCAGTGCAAAAATGTTCCCTTTTCTTCACACCCTCTCCAGCATTTATTGTTTGTAGATATTTTGATGATGGCCATTCTGACTGGTTTGAGGTGATACCTCATTGTGGTTTTGATTTGCCTTTCTATAATGATTAGTGATGTTGAGAATCGTTTCATGTGTTTGTTGGCAATCTGTATATCTTCTTTGAAGAATTGTATATTTAGGTCATCTGTCCAGTTTTGGATTCGGTTGTTTGTTTTTTTGATATTGAGCTGCATGAACTGCTTGTATATTTTGGGGATGAATCCTTTGTCTGTTCCTGGAAATTGCATTTGATTCACAGAAAATTTTCAACTTCTTAACGATTACGTTTAATTATTATTCACCTGAATTTGTAAGTTTTCTTTTTAAAGATAATATCTATTTGTGATCAAGTAAACAAAATACAGACCCCCCCCATGAACAATGTAAGTTAACAAGTAAGTTTCTGATATAAAATTTATATCATAGCAATTCAAATTCATCTGCCTGACAAATGGAATCGTAAAGGATGCTCAGTTAATAAAATATCGTGTAATGAAATGTGTCATTTATTTTTAAGAATAATCTAACTTTATGGAACATAATCTTGTATTTATAAATACTTGGAAAATGAAGTTATTTGCTCAGCACTTCATATAGAAAATGTATTAGAGTGAATGTTAATATTATTTATTATATGAACAAAACATGAAATGTTAATCTAAAATGCCAATAACATTATGCTTCATAATTCTCCTATTTTTGTTTTTCTCATGTCCTTGAGTGATGTGCCACAGCCTCCAAGTTACAAATATCTAGAACTGGAAGGAATACAATGTGCTTCTGAAAGTTAATCCAGATTTTTATCAACTATAAATCCCTTCTCATTTGCTTGTATATGTTTCTATTTTATTTTTAATATTTTTTGCCAGGTTGCATTTTGTACTTTCCCTTCCCCAATGTTACACAATATCACAGTTAGTAATAAGTTAAAAGAATTCACACACTAGATACAGTAACAGGTCTGAGTTAATTACCCTGTAATGCTCTTGTCCTGGCTGCCGTGATCTGAGGAAATGTTTTCACTTGCTGCATTCTTTTGCTCCAGTGGCTCAGGCGGTAAGTAGCAGCACTGAGCTTGTAAGATGAGAGACTTCACTTTCTCTTCAAATGGCAAAGAACTTGTTAGTGGATAGAAAGGGCATCTTGCCCTTCCCCTCTTATGATGACAGATAAAGTTAATCATCAGATGCATCTCAAAAGGTACTCTTCTCCAAGAAAACAATCCAAACGATGTTTATATGTGTATATTGAGAACCGGAAAAAAAGAGGAAATAAACACTAAATGACCCTGTGAAGCCTATTACATCTTTCAATCTGATCTCACTAGCCAGACCCCAAGAGCCTCAACAAACAGGCCATGAACATGCTCCTCTAATGATCCAGTTCAACACTGTCAGCAAAGGTGACATTGAAACCCAGTCAGCAGCCCTACATCCTAGCACCAACCGTTAAAAGGAAAAAAAAAAACCTCTTGTCTCCTGCAGTGATCTATTTGAATCTGTAAAACGACTTCTTTAGTAACAGGCTGTAAACCTTTTCACTCTCCTAACATGTATATTGCTCATGGGGCTTACCTAGTTTCTCTCATCTCTATGTTTACTCAATCCTCTTAATATTTTTTTTTAAATTTTTATTGGAGTATAGTTGATTTACAATGTTGTGTTAGTCACAGGTGTAGAGCAAAGTGAATCAGTTATACATATGCATATATCCACTCTTTTTTAGATTCTTTTCCCAATAGACAATTACAGAGTATTTAGTAGAGTTCCTTGTGCTATACAGTAGGTCCTTATTGGTTATCTATTTTATATATAGTAGTGTGTATATGTCAATCCCAGACTTTCAACTTATTCTTCCCCCTGCCATTACCCCCTCATAACCATAAGTTTGTTTTCTACATCCATAACTCTTTGTAGATAAGTTCATTTGTACTCTTCTTTAAGATGCCACATGTAGGTGATATGATATGATATTTGTCTTTCTTTCTATGACTTACTTCACTCAGTATGACAATCTCTCAGTCTAGCTATATTGTTGCAAATGGCATTATTTCGTTACTTTTTATGGCTGAGTAATATTCCATTGTATATATGTACCACATTTTCTTCAACTATTTGTCTGTCAATGGACATTTAGGTTGCTTCCATGACCTGGCTATTGTAAATAGTGCTGCAATGAACATTAGGGTGCATGTGTCTTTTTGAATTATGGTTTTGTCTGGGCCTATGCCCAGGAGTGGGATTGCTGGGTCATATGGTAATTCTATGTTTACTTTTTTGAGGAACCTCGATATGATTCTCCATAGTGGCTGTGTCAATTTACATTCCCACCAACAGTGCAAGAGGGTTCCCTTTTCTCCACAACCTCTCCAGCATTTGTTGTTTGTAGATTTGTTGATGATGCCCATTCTAACTGACATAAGGTGACAACTCATTGTAGTTTTGATTTTAATTTCTCTAATAATTAGTGATGTTGAGAATCTATTCATGTGGCTCATGGCCATCTGTGTGTTTTCTTTGGAGAAATGTCTATTTAGGTCTTTTTTTTTTTGATACTGAGCTGCATGAGCTATTTATATATTTTGGAAATTAATCCTTTGTGCTTTGATTCATTTGCAAGTACTTTCTCCCATTCTGAGGGTTGTCTTTTCATCTTGCTTATGGTTTCCTTAAAGCTTTTAAGTTTCATTAGGTCCCATTTGTTTATTTTTGCTTTTATTTCCATTTCTCTAGGAGGTGGGTCAAAAAGGATCTTGCTGTGATTTAGGTCATAGAGTGTTCTGCCTATGTTTTCCTCTAAGAGTTTTATAGTGTCTGGCTTTACATTTAGGTCTTTAGTTCATTTTGAGTTTATTTTTGTGTATGGTGTTAGGGAGTGTTCTAATTTCACTTTTTAACATGTAGCTGTCCAGTTTTCCCAGAACCACTATTGAAGAGGCTGCCTTTTCTCCATTGTATACTCTTGCCTCCTTTATCAAAGATAAGGTGACCATATATGCATGGGTTTACTTCTGGACTTTCTATCCTGTTCCACTGATCTATATTTCTGTTTTTGTGCCAGTATGATACTACTTTTCTGATTACTGTATCTTTGTAGTATAGTCTGAAGTCAGGGAGTCTGATTCTTCCAGCTCCATTTTTCTTTCTTAAGATTGCATTAGCTATTCGGGGTCTTTTGTGTTTTCACACAAATTGTAAAATTTTTTGTTCTAATTCTGTGAAAAATGCCATTGGTAATTTGATAGGGATTGCATTGAATCTGTAGATTGCTTTGGGTAGTACAGTCATTTTCACAATATTGATTCTTCTAATCCAAGGACATGGTATGTCTCTCCAGCTATTTGTGTCATCTTTGATTTCTTTCAACAGTATCTTACAGTTTTCTGAGTACAGCTCTTTTTCCTCCTTAGGTAGGTGTATTACTAGGTATTTTATTCTTTTTGATGTAATGGTAAATGGAATTGTTTCCTTGGCTTCTCTTTCTGATCTTTTGTTGTTTGTTATAGGAATGCAAGAGATTTCTGTGTATTAATTTTTTATCCTGCAACTTTACCAAATTCGTTGATGAGCTCTAACAGTTTTCTGGTAGCATCTTTAGAGTTTTCTATATATAGTATTATGTTATTTGCAAGTAGTGACAGTTTTACTTATTCTTTGCCAATTTGGATAATTTTTATTTCTTTTTTTTCTCTGATAGCCGTAGCTAGGACTTCCAAAAGTATGTTGAATAGTAGTGGCAAGAATGGACATCCTTGTTTGTTCCTGATCTTAGAGGAAATGCTGTCAGTTTTTCACCATTGAGAATGATGTTTGCTGTGGGTTTGTCATGTATGGCGTTTATTATCTTGAAGTATGTTCCCTCTATGTCCACTTTCTGGAGAGTTTTTATCATAAATGTATGTTGAATTTTATCAAAAAGCATTTTCTGCATCTATTGAGAAGATCATATGGTTGTTATTCTTCAATTTGTTGATGAAGTGTATCACACTGTTTGATTTGCAGATATTGAAAAATACTTGTGTCCCTGGAATAAATCCCATTGATTCTGATGTATGATCCTTTTAATGTGCTGTTGGATTCAGACTGCTAGTATTTTATTGAGGATTTTTACATCTATGTTCATCAGTAATATTGGCTTATAATTTTCTTTTTTTGTGTTACCTTTATCTGTTTTTGGTATCATGTGATGGTGGCCTCATTGGATGACCTTGGGAGTGTTCCTTCCTCTGCAGTTTTTTGGAAGAATTTCAGAAGGGTAGGTGTTAACTCTTCTCTAAATGCTTGATCAAATTCACCTGTGAAGCCATCTGGTCCTGGACCTTTGTTTGTTGGGAGTTTTTAATCACAGTTTGAATTTCAGTACCTGTGATTGGCTTGTTCATATTTTCTGTTTCTTCCTGGTTCAGTCTTGGGAGCTTCTAGCTTTCTAAAAATTTGTCCATTTCTTCTAGGTTTTCCATTTTATTGGCATATAGTTTCTTGTAGTAGTCTCTTATGATCCTTCGTATTTCTGCAGTGTCTGTTGTAACTTCTCCCTTTTCATTTCTAATTTTATTGATTTGAGTCCTCTCCATTTTTTCTTGGTGGGTCTGGTTAAATGTTTATCAATTTCGTTTATCTTCTCAAAGAACCAGCTTTTACTTTCATTGATTTTTTTGGATTGTTTTCTTCATCTCTATTTCATTTATTTCTGCTCTGATTTTTTGGTTTCTTTCCTTCTACTAACTTTGGGTTTTGTTTGTTCTTCTTTCTCTAGTTGCTTTAGGTATCAGGTTAGGCTGTTTATTTGAGATTTTTCTTGTTTCCTGAGTTAAGTATTTTTTTGCTATAAGCTTCCCACTTAGAAGTGCTTGTGTTGCCTCGCATAGGTTTTGTCTCAGCCTGTTTTCGTTTTTATTTGTCTCTAGGTGTCTTTTGATTTCCTCTTTGATTTCTTCAGTGATCCACTGGTTTTTTAGTAGCATATTTTTTTAATCTCAATGTGTTTGTGTTTTTTACACTTTTATCTTGTAGTGTATTTCTAATCTCATAGTGTTGTGTCAGAAAAGATGCTTGATATGATTTCAATTTTCTTACATTTACTGAGGCTCGTCTTGTGGCCCAAGATGTGATAAATCCTGGAGAATGTTCCATGTGCAGTTGAGAAGAATGTGTATTCTACTGCTTTTTGATGAAATGCTCTATAAATATCAATTAAGTCCATCTGGTCTAATGTGTCATATAATGTCTGTATTTCCTTATTGATTTTCTGTCTGGATGATCTGTCCATTGATGAAACTGGGGTGTTAAATTCCCCCACTATTATTGTGTCATTGTTGATTTCTATCTTTATGGCTGTATTTGACTTATATATTGAGGTGCTCTTATTTTGGGTGCATATATATTTACAATTGTTATATATTCTTCTTGGAATGATCCCTTGATCATTATGTAGTGTCTTTCTTTGTCTCCTGTAACAGTCTTTATTTTGAAAGTTTATTTTGTCTGAATGAGTGTTACTACTCCAGCTTTCTTTAGATTTTCATTTACATGGAATACATTTTTCCGTCCCCTCAATTTCAGTCTGTATGTGTCCCTAGATCTGAAGTTGGTCTCTTGTAGACAGCGTGTATATGGGTGTTGCTGTTGTATCCATTCAACCAGTATATGTCTTTTGGTTAGAGGATTTAATCCATTTATATTTAAGGTAATTATCAATATGTATGTTCTTATTGCCATTTTGTCAATTGTTTTGTTTTTGTTTTTGCAGGTCTTTTTTCTTCCCTTCCTTTTTTTTCCTCTTCTCTTGTGAATTGGTAACTAAATTTAGTGTTGTTTTGTTTCCTTTTTCTTTTTGTGTGTGTTTATCTATTGTAGATTTTTGGTTTGTGGTTATCATGAGGTTTTGATAAAGTGGACTATATATACACAAGATTGTTTTAAGTTGCTCATCTTTTAATTTCAAATGCATTTCCAATATCCTGCATTTGTGCACTCCTCTTTTCACAATTGCTGGTTTTTATATCATATTTTTGTGTGGATTATGTCTGACATTTACATTTGTTTGCCTTTACTAGAGAGCTTTTCCATTCGTAATTTTCTTTTTTCTAGTTGTGGCATTTTCTTTTCCACCTAGAGAAGTTCCTTTAGCATTTGTTACAAAGCTTGTCTGGTGGTGCTAAATTTTCTTAGCTTTTGCTTGTCTGCAAAGCTTTTGATTTCTCAATCAAATCTTAATGAGGGCCTTGCTGGGTAGTGTATTCTTTGTTGTAGATTCTTCTCTTTCATCACTTTAAGTATATCATGCAACTCCCTTCTGGCCTGCAGAGTTTCTGCTGAGAAATCAGCTGATAATCTTATGGGAGTTCCTTTATATGTTGTCATTTTTCCCTTGTTGCTTTTAATATTTTTTCTTTGTCTTTAATTTTTGTCAATTTGTTTACTAAATAAGTGTCTTGACATGTTCTTCTTTGGGTTCATCCTGCCTGGGAGTCTCTGTGCTTTCTGAACTTTGGTGACTGTTTCCTTTCCCATGTTAGGTAAGCTTTCAGCTATTATCTCTTCAGATATTTTATCAGGACCTTCCTTTCTCTCTTCCCCTACTGGGACCCCTATAATGGGAATGTTGGTGCATTTAATGTTGTCCCAGAAGTCTCTTAGACTGTCCTCATTTCTTTTCATTATTTTTTCTTTATTCTGTTCTGTGGCAGTGATTTCTACCATTTTTTCAGTTCACTTATGCATTCTTCTGCCTCAGTTATTCTGCTATTGATTCCTTCTAGTGTATTTTTCATTTCAGTTATTGTATTGTTCATCTCGGTTTGTTTGTGCTTTAGTTCTTTGAGGTCTTTGTTAAACATTTTTTGTATCTGCTTGATCTGTGCCCCCATTGTTTTTCCGAGATCTTGGATCATCTTTACTATCATTACTATGAATTCTTTTTCAGGTAGATTGTTTATCTCCACTTCACTTAGTTGTTCTTCTAGGGTTTTTATTTTGTTCCTTCATCTGGGACATATTCCTCTGATGTCTCATTTTGTCTAACTTTCTGTGATTGCAGTTTCGATTCCACAGGCTGCAGGGTTGTAGTTTTTCTTGCTTCCACTCTCTGTCCCCCTGGTGGATGAGGCTGTCTAAGAAGAATGTGCAAGCTTCCTGGTGGGAAGGACTGGACCTGCCCAATGGTGGATGGAGCTGGGTGTAGTCCCTCTGGTAGGCAGGGCTGTGCCAAAGGGCATGCCTAGAGGACTGTGGGCTCAGGAAGACTTTAAGCAGCCTGTCTGC
This sequence comes from Lagenorhynchus albirostris, assembly GCF_949774975.1. NCBI lineage: Eukaryota > Metazoa > Chordata > Mammalia > Artiodactyla > Delphinidae > Lagenorhynchus > Lagenorhynchus albirostris. The sequence continues at coordinate 87,355,450 of NC_083116.1, read as the reverse complement.
TTATCAGTGGGGCTGTGTTCCCACCCTGTCAGTTGTTTGACCAGAGGCATCCCAGCACTGGGGCCTGCAGGCTGTTGGGAGGGGCCAGGTCTTGTTAAGAAAATGGTGGCCTCCAGGAAGGCTCATGTCAATGAATACTCTCCGGAACTGCTGTTGCCAGTCTTTATCACCACAATGAGCCACAGCCACTCCCTGCCTCAACAGGAGACCCCCCAATACTAGCAAGTAGGTCTGGCCCATTCTCTTATGAGGTCACACTGTTTTTTTTTTAACATCTTTATTGGGGTATAATTGCTTTACAATGGTGTGTTAGTTTCTGCTTTATAGCAAAGTGAATCAGTCATACATAAACATATGTTCCCATATGTCTTCCCTCTTGTGTCTCCCTCCCTCCCACCCTCCCTATCCCACCCCTCCAGGCTGTCACAAAGCACCGAGCCAATATCCCTGTGCCATGCGGCTGCTTCCCACTAGCTATCTACCTTACTGCGTTTGTTAGTGTGTATATGCCCATGACTCTCTCTCGCCCTGTCACAGCTCACCCTTCCCCCTCCCCATAACCTCAAGTCCGTTCTCTAGGAGGTCTGCATCTTTATTCCTGCTTTACCCCTAGGTTCTTCATGACATTTTTTTCCTTAAATTCCATATATATGTGTTAGCATACGGTATTTGTCTTTCTCTTTCTGACTTACTTCACTCTGTATGACAGACTCTAGGTCTATCCACCTCATTACAAATAGCTCAATTTCGTTTCTTTTTATGGCTGAGTAATATTCCATTGTATATATGTGCCACATCTTCTTTATCCATTCATCCGATGATGAACACTTAGGTTGTTTCCATCTCCGGGCTATTGTAAATAGAGCTGCAATGAACATTTTGGTACATGACTCTTTTTGAATTTTGGTTTTCTCAGGGTATATGCCCAGTAGTGGGATTGCTGGGTCATATGGTAGTTCTATTTGTAGTTTTTGAAGGAACCTCCATACTGTTCTCATAGTGGCTGAACCAATTCACATTCCCACAAGCAGTGCAAGAGTGTTCCCTTTTCTCCACACCCTCTCCAGCATTTATTGTTTCTAGATTTTTTGATGATGGCCATTCTGACTGGTGTGAGATGATATCTCATTGTAGTTTTGATTTGCATTTCTCTAATGATTAATGATGTTGAGCATTCTTTCATGTGTTTGTTGGCAGTCTGTATATCTTCTTTGGAGAAATGTCTATTTAGGTCTTCTGCCCATTTTTGGATTGGGTTGTTTGTTTTTTTGTTATTGAGCTGCATGAGCTGCTTGTAAATTTTGGAGATTAATCCTTTGTCGGTTGCTTCATTTGCAAATATTTTCTCCAATTCTGAGGGTTGCCTTTTGGTCTTGTTTATGGTTTCCTTTGCTGTGCAAAAGCTTTTAAGTTTCATTAGGTCCCATTTGTTTATTTTTGTTTTTATTTCCATTACTCTAGGAGGTGGGTCAGAAAGGATCTTGCTGTGATTTATGTCATAGAGTGTTCTGCCCATGTTTTCCTCTAAGAGTTTGATTGTTTCTGGCCTTATATTTAGGTCTTTAATCCATTTTGAGCTTATTTTTGTGTATGGTGTTAGGGAGTGATCTAATCTCATACTTTTACATGTACCTGTCCAGTTTTCCCAGAGCCACTTATTGAAGAGTCTGTCCTTTCTCCACTGTACATTCCTGCCACCTTTATCAAAGATAAGGTGTTCATATGTGCGTGGGTTTATCTCTGGGCTTTCTATCTTGTTCCATTGATCTATCTTTCGGTTTTTGTGCCAGTACCATACTGTCTTGATTACTGTAGCTTTGTAGTATAGTCTGAAGTCAGGGAGCCTGATTTCTCCAGTTCCTTTTTTCGTTTTCAAGATTGCTTTGGCTATTCGGGGTCTTTTGTGTTTCTATACAAATTGCAAAATTTTTTGTTCTAGTTCTGTGAAAAATGCCAGTGGGAGTTTGATAGGGATTGCATTGAATCTATAGATTGCTTTGGGTAGTAGAGTCATTTTCACAATGTTGATTCTTCCAATCCAAGAACACGGTATATCTCTCCATCTATTTGTATCATCTTTAATTTCTTTCATCAGTGTCTTATAATTTTCTGCATACAGGTCTTTTGTCTCCTTAGGTAGGTTTATTCCTAGATATTTTATTCTTTTTGTTGCAATGGTAAATGGGAGTGTTTTCTTGATTTCAATTTCAGATTTTTCATCATTAGTATATAGGAATGCCAGAGATTTCTGTGCATTAATTTTGTATCCTGCCACTTTACCAAATTCATTGATTAGCTCTAGTAGTTTTCTGGTAGCATCTTTAGGATTCTATATGTATAGGATCATGTCATCTGCAAACAGTGACAGCTTTACTTCTTCTTTTCCGATTTGGATTCCTTTTATTTCCTTTTCTTCTCTGTTGGCTGTGGCTAAAACTTCCAAAACTATGTTGAATAAGAGTGGTGAGAGTGGGCAACCTTTTGTTGTTCCTGATCTTAGTGGAAATGCTTTCAGTTTTTCACCATTGAGGATGATGTTTGCTGTGGGCTTGTCATATATGGCCTTTATTATGTTGAGGAAAGTCCCCTCTATGCCTACTTTCTGCAGGGTTTTTATCATAAATGGGTGTTGAATTTTGTCAAAAGATTTCTCTGCATCTATTGAGATGATCATATGGGTTTTCTCCTTCAATTTGTTAATATGGTTTATCACATTGATAGATTTGTGTATATTGAAGAATCCTTGCATTCCTGGAATAAACCCCACTTGATCATGGTGTATGATCCTTTTAATGTGCTGTTGGATTCTGTTTGCTAGTATTTTGTTGAGAATTTTTGCATCTATGTTCATCAGTGATATTGGCCTGTAGTTTTCTTTCTTTGTGACATCCTTGTCTGGTTTTGGTATCAAGGTGATGGTGGCCTCGTAGAAGGAGTTTGGGTGTGTTCCTCCCTCTACTATATTTTGGAAGAGTTTGAGAAGGATAGGTGTTAGCTCTTCTCTAAATGTTTGATAGAATTCGCCTGTGAAGCCATCTGGTCCTGGGCTTTTGTTTGTTGGAAGATTTTTAATCACAGTTTCAATTTCAGTGCTTGTGAATAGTCTGTTCATAATTTTCATTTCTTCCTGATTCAGTTTTGGCAGGTTGTGCATTTCTAAGAATTTGTCCATTTCTTCCAGATTGTCCATTTTATTGGCATAGAGTTGCTTGTAGTAATCTCTCATGATCTTTTTCATTTCTGCAGTGTCAGTTGTTACCTCTCCTTTTTCATTTCTAATTCTATTGATTTGAGTCTTCTCCCTTTTTTTCTTGATGAGTCTGGCTAGTGGTTTATCTATTTTGTTTATCTTCTCAAAGAACCAGCTTTTAGTTTTATTGATCTTTGCTATTGTTTCCTTCATTTCTTTTTCATTTATTTCTGATCTGATTTTTATGATTTCTTTCCTTCTGCTAGCTTTGGGCTTTTTTTGTTCTTTCTCTAATTGCTTGAGGTGGAAGGTTAGGTTGTTTATCCGAGATGTTTCCTGCTTCTTAAGGTGGGCTTGCATTGCTATAAAATTCCCCCTTAGAACTGCTTTTGCTGCATCCCATAGGTTTTGGGCTGTTGTGTCTCCATTGTCATTTGTTTCTAGGTATTTTTTGATTTCCTCTTTGATTTCTTCAGTGATCACTTCGTTATTAAGTAGTGTATTGTTTAGCCTCCATGTGTTTGTATTTTTTACAGATCTTTTCCTGTAATTGATATCTAGTCTCATGGCATTGTGGTCAGAAAAGATACTTGATACAATTTCAATTTTCTTAAATTTACCAAGGCTTGATTTGTGACCCAAGATATGATCTATCCTGGAGAATGTTCCATGAGCACTTGAGAAAAATGTGTATTCTGTTGTTTTTGGATGGAGTGTCCTATAAATATCAATTAAGTCCATCTTGTTTAATGTATCATTTAAAGCTTGTGTTTCCTTATTTATTTTCATTTTGCATGATCTGTCCATGGGTGAAAGTGGGGTGTTTAAGTCCCCGACTATGATTGTGTTACTGTCGATTTCCCCTTTTATGGCTGTTAGTATTTGCCTTATGTATTGAGGTGCTCCTATGTTGGGTGCATAAATATTTACAATTGTTATATCTTCCTCTTGGATCGATCCCTTGATCATTATGTAGTGTCCTTCTTTGTCTCTTTTAATAGTCCTTTTTTTAATGTCTATTTTGTCTGATATGAGAATTGCTACTCCAGCTTTCGTTTGGTTTCCATTTGCATGGAATATGTTTTTCCATCCCCTTGCTTTCAGTCTGTATGTGTCTCTAGGTCTGAAGTGGGTCTCTTGTAGACAGCATATATAAGGGTCTTGTTTTTGTATCCATTCAGCCAATCTGTGTCTTTTGGTGGGAGCATTTAGTCCATTTACATTTAAGGTAATTATCGATATGTATGTTCCTATTCCCATTTTCTAAATTGTTTTGGGTTCGTTATTATAGGTCTTTTCCTTCTCTTGTGTTTTTTGCCTAGAGAAGATCCTTTAGCATTTGTTGTAAAGCTGGTTTGGTGGTGCTGAACTCTCTCAGCTTTTGCTTGTCTGTAAAGGTTTTAATTTCTCCATCAAATCTGAATGAGATCCTTGCTGGGTAGAGTAGTCTTGACTGCAGGTTTTTCTCCTTCATCACTTTCAGTATGTCCTGCCACTCCCCTCTGGCTTGTAGGGTTTCTGCTGAGAGATCAGCTGTTAACCTTATGGGGATTCCCTTATGTGTTATTTGTTGTTTTTCCCTTGCTGCTTTTAATATGCTTTCTTTGTATTTAATTTTTGACAGTTTGATTATTATGTGTCTTGGCATGTTTCTCCTTGTATTTATCCTGTATGGGACTCTCTGTGCTTCCTGGACTTGATTAACTATTTCTTTTCCCATATTAGGGAAGTTTTCAACTATAATCTCTTCAAATATTTTCTCAGTCCCTTTCTTTTTCTCTTCTTCTTCTGGAACCCCTATAATTCGAATGTTGGTGCGTTTAATGTTGTCCCAGAGGTCTCTGAGACTGTCCTCAGTTCTTTTCATTCTGTTTTGTTTATTCTGCTCTGCAGTAGTTATTTCCACTATTTTATCTTCCAGGTCACTTATCCGTTCTTCTGCCTCAGTTATTCTGCTATTGATCCCATCTAGAGTACTTTTAATTTCATTTATTGTGTTGTTCATCATTGCTTGTTTCATCTTTATTTCTTCTAGGTCCTTGTTAACTGTTTCTTGCATTTTGTCCATTCTATTTCCAAGATTTCGGATCATCCTTACTATCATTATTCTGAATTCTTTTTCAGGTAGACTGCATATTTCCTCTTCATTTGTTAGGTCTGGTGCATTTTTATCTTGCTCCTTTATCTGCTGTGTGTTTTTCTGTCTTCTCATTTTGCTTATCTTACTGTGTTTGGGGTCTGCTTTTTGCAGACTGCAGGTTCGTAGTTCCTGCTGTTTTTGATGTCTGTCTCCAGTGGCTAAGGTTGGTTCAGTGGGTTGTGTAGGCTTCCTGGTGGAGGGGACTAGTGCCTGTGTTGTGGTGGATGAGGCTGGATCTTGTCTCTCTAGTGGGCAGGTTCACGTCTGGTGGTGTGTTTTGGAGTGTCTGTGGCCTTATTATGATTTTAGGTAGCCTCTCTGTTAATGGGTGGTGTTGTGTTCCTGTTTTGCTAGTTGTTTGGCATAGGTTGTCCAGCATTGTGGCTTGCTGGTCGTTGAGTGAAGCTGTGTGCTGCTGTTAAGATGGAGGTCTCTGGGAGATTTTCGCCATTTGATATTATGTGGAGCTGGGAGGTCTCTTGTGGACCAGTGTCCTGAAGTTGGCTCTCCTACCTCAGAGGCAGAGCCCTGACTCCTGGCTGGAGCACCAAGAGTCTTTCATGCACACGGCTCAGAATAAAAGGGAGAAAAAGTAGAGGGAATTAGTAGAAGTATGAGGAAAGAAAGAAGGAAAGGAAGGAAGGAAGGAAGGAAGAAAGGAAGGAAGCAAAGAAGGAAAGAAGGCAAGAAGGAAAGAAAGGAGGGAGGGAGGAAGGAAAGAAGGAGGGAAAGAAGGAAAAAAGACAGAAAGAAAGAAGATACAGTAAGAAGAAAATAAAGTATAATAAAGTTATTGAATTAAAAAATTCTTATTTAAAAAAAAAAGGGACGGAAAGAACTTTAGGACAAATGTTGGAAGCAAAGCTATACAGACAAAATCTTACACAGAAGCATACACATACACCCTCACTAAAAGAGGTAAATGGGGAAAAATCATAAATCTTGCTGTCAGAGACCACCTCCTCAATTTGGGATGATTCGTTGTCTAAAGGAGGGAAGGAAGGAAGGAAAGAAAGAAAGAAAGAACGAAGGTAAAGTATAATAACGTTATTAAAATTAAAATTGATTATTAAGAAAAATTTTATAAAAAAACCATGGACGGATAGAACCCTAGGACAAATGGTGGAAGCAAGACTATACAGACAAGATCTCACACAGAAGCATACACATACACATTCACACAAAGAGGAATAGGGAAAAAAATCATAGATCTTGCTCCTAAAGTCCACTTCCTTAATTTCGGATGATTGGTTGTCTATTCAGGTATTCCACAGATGCAGGGTATATCAAGTTGATTGTGGAGTTTTAATCTGCTCCTTCTGAGGCTGCTGGGAGAGATTTCCCTTTCTCTTCTTTGTTCTCACAGCTCCCAGGGTCTCAGCTTTGGATTTGGCCTGCCTCTGCGTGTAGGTCGCTGGAGGGCGTCTGTTTTTCGCTCAGACAGGACAGGGTTAAAGGAGGTGCTGATTCGGGGGCTCTGGCGCACTCAGGCCGGCGGGGAGGGAGGGGCACGGAGTGCGGGGCGGGCCTGCGGCGGCAAAGTCCTGTGTGACTTTGCACCAGCCTGAGGCCCGCCGTGCGTTCTCCCGGGGAAGTTGTCCCTGGATCCCGGGAACCTGGCAGTGGCGGGCTGCACAGGCTCCGCGGAAGAGGGGTGTGGAGAGTGACCTGTGCTCGCACACAGGCCCCTTGTTGGCGGCAGCAGCAGCCTTAGCGTCTCCCACCCGTCTCTGGGGTCCGTGCTTTTATCCGCGGCTTGCGCCCGTCTCTGGGGCCCGTGATTTTAGCCGCAGCTCGCACCCGTCTCTGGGGTGTGCGCTTTTAGCCGTGGCTCACGCCCGTCTCTGGAGTTCCTTTAAGCAGCGTTCTTAAACCCCTCTCCTCACGCACTAGGAAACAAAGAGGGAAGAAAAAGTCTCTTGCCTCTTCGGCAGGTGCAGACTTTTCCCGGGACTCCCTCCCGGCTAGCCGTGGTGCACTAAACCCTTCAGGCTATGTTCAAGCCGCCAACCCCAGTCCTCTCCAGGCGCTCCTTCCGAAACAGAAACCCGAGCCTCAGAGCCTCAGCTCGCAGCCCCGTCCGCCCCGGCGGGTGAGCAGACAAGCCTCTCGTGTTGGTGAGTGCCGGTCGGCACCGATCCTCTGTGCGGGAATCTCCCCGCTTTGCCCTCCGCACCCGTTGCTGTGCACTCCTCCGCGGCTTTGAAGCTTCCCCCTCCGCCTCCCGCAGTCTCCACCCGCGAAGGGGCTTCCTAGTGTGTGGAAATTTTTCCTCCTTCACAGCTCCCTCCCACTGGTGCAGGTGCCGTCCTATTCTTTTGTCTCTGTTTTTTTTTTTTCTTTTGCCCTACCCAGGTACGTGGGGAGTTTCTTGCCTTTTGGGAGGTCTGAGGTCTTCTGCCAGCCTTCAGTAGGTGTTCTGTAGTAGTTGTTCCACGTGTAGATGTATTTCTGGTGTATCTGTGGGGAGGAAGGTGATCTCCGTGTCTTACTCTTCCGCCATCTTCAAGGTCCCCCCGGTCACACTGTTTTTTTCCCTGGGTTCTGGTGTGCGCGAGACCCTGTGTGCCCTCCAAACGTGGAATTTCTTTTCCCCCCAGTCCTGTGGAATTCCTGCAATCAAACCCTGCTGGCTTTCAAAGACAAATTCTCTGGGGGCTCCTCCTCCTGTTGCCCGAACCCCAGGCTGGGGAGCCTGACGTGGGGCTCAGAACTTTCATTCCTGTGGGAGAACTTCTGTGGTATAATTATTTTCCAGTTTGTGGGTCACCCAACCGGTGGGTCCGGGATTTAATTTTATTGCAATTGCACCCCTGCTACCATGTCATTGTGGCTTCGTCTTTGTCTTTGGAAGAAGGTTCTCTTTTTTGGTAGGTTCCAGCATGTTTTTGTGGATCATTGTTCAGCAGTTAGTTGTGATTTTGGTGTTTTTGTAAGAATCGGTGAGCTCACGTCCTACTACACCATCTTGTCTCCAACTAGGGTCAGCCTTACAACTAAATCACTGCAGAAACATTCTGGAAATTAAGCATGTTAATCTCCTAAGCCCATTTAGAAATACCTTGGAGAAGAATCATGTAGTCCCTCCAATCTGGTTTTCCTTTCTCCTTCTGTCTTCTTTATGGTGCTCCAGCCAGTTTGCCCATCTACCTTCCACTAGACCATTGCCTCTTAGCACACATCCTTTGGTTTTCTGCTTGGTGGAGAAGCATTCACATCTTCTACAACCGACATCTGCTGGATCAAGATTTCTTAAAGCCTTAGGTCCAGGTTGTTTGGTTTTTGTTGCTATTGTTATTGTAGGAGGTCTGGGAGTTCTTTATATATTCTGGATATTACCCTTAACAGATACATGATTAAGAAATATTTTATTCCATTCCATAGGTTGGTTTCTCACCTTGTTGATTGTGTCCTATGATGCACAGAGGTTTAGTTTTGAGGTAGCCCAATTTATCTATTTTTATTTTTGTTGCCTGTGCTTTTGGTGTCATATTCAAGAAATCATTTCTGACGGTCAGCCAAAGATGATATACTAGAAGGACTTGGAATTCACATCTCCTCACAATTAGGGCACCTACCAGGCACTGGAGGGAGACCACGGACACCTAAGGGGATGGGAGGAACCCCCAGTGACTGGGTAGGACGTGGGGTGTGGGGGGAGTGAAGGGGGAGGAGAAATGGAGGTGGGATGGGACTGGTACCCCTGAGGGGCAGCTGGGGGTGGGGAAGGGATCCCATGCCCAAAGGGGGGAAATTGGGAGACCACTGGGAGGGCAGAGGATCAAAAGGGAGCATGACCAGGTTTCCCCTGCCCACTTGGGCCCCCGGGAACCTGGTGAGATCCTGGGCCTGATCCTCTGCCCACCTATGCCCCCTCCAGCTGCGTGGGTCCTGAGGGAGTGAGAGGGAGGAAAGGGGGAGCAAAAGTAAAGACTGGACCTCTGGGACCAGCACCACTGAGGGGTGGCTGGGGGAGGAGAGGAGTCCCTACACCCAGTGGGATCCACCCATGGTTAGGGGTCCAGGGTGATGGGGGAGAGCCCAGGGGAGACAGTGGGGGAGGGGCATGAAGGAATGGAAGGGAATGGGGCCAGTGCTTTCCCTGTCCACTTAGGCACCAGGAAACCTGTTGGGCTCTCGGGCCTATTCCTTTGCCCTCAGGGCCTCCCTCCTGCTGTGAAGAACCACCCCCACCCAGGGCCCTCCATCTACACTTGGAGACCCCCTCGAATGAGTTAGGCCTAAACCCTACCCACACACCTTCACTCAGGGCCCTACCTCCAAACTCTGGAACTCCACAATCCGGAGGCCCACCTTTTGATGTGCTGCCTCTCCCCTTCCATGCAGGTCCTAGGCAGAGACCCACCCCATGCTTGAACATCATCCCTCCTAGGCCCCACCCCACACTCAAACATCTCCTACCCACGCACCTAGGTCTCACCCCACCCTAAACCCAGCCCCTGCCTAAGTTCCACCCACACCTAAACTAAGCCGACACAGCCAAGGCTATTTTCTTTTCTTTTCTTCTTTCTTATTTTAGATTAGGGTTTTGTTTTACCTTGTTGATTAATTGATGTTGATTCTTTTATATTTTTTCTAATAAATCTTTTATTTTTCTAATTTTAATTTATTCTTTATACTTTGTTCTCTCCTTTTGGTTTGTCCCCCTCCCACTTTTATTTTCTTTTTTCTATTGTGGTTTTATTTTACCTTGTTGCAGTTGTTTCAATTATAGTTTTATTTTTCCTAAAATAATTTTTATCTTTCTAATTCTATTTTGTTTTTTATTCTTTGATATGGTAGTGCTCTTTTTTTCTTTCTTTATTACTTTTTTTTTTTTACCATGCCACAAAGCTTTTGTGGTCTTGGTTCCCAAGCTCGAGTTTGGGCTGAGCTCCCATGGTGGGAGCACAAAGTTCAAACTGCTGGACTAACAGAGAAACTCAGACCCCAGGGAATATCAATCGGAGTGAGGCCTCATAGAGGTCCTCATCTCAGCACCAAGACCTAGCTCTGTCCAACTGCCTGCAAATTCCAGTACTGGATGACTCAAGCCAAACAACCAGTAAGAAAGACAGGAATACAGCACCACCCAACAATAAAAAAGTGAAATGAAAAAAATATGTTACAGACTAAGGAGCAAGGTAAAAACATGCAAGACCAAATAAATGAAGACAAAATAAGCAACCTACCTGAAAAAGAATTCACAGTAATAATATAAAAGATGATCCAAAATCTCGAAAATAGAATAGAGAAAATACAAGAAGCATTTGACAAGGATACAGAAGAACTAAACAGCAAACAAATAATGATGAACAACACAATTACTGAAATTAAAAATACTCTAGAAGGAATCAATAACAAAATAACTGAGGCAGAAGAACAGATAGGTGAGCTAGAAGATAAAATGGCGGAAATAACTGCCAGGGGGTGGAATAAAAAAGAAAAGAAGAATGAAAAGAATTGAGGATAGTCTCAGAGACCTCTGGGACAACATTAAACACACCAACATTCGAATTATAGGGGACCCAGAAGAAGAAGAGAAAAAGAAAGGGACTGAGAAAATATTTGAAGAGATTATACTCCAAAACTTCCCTAACATGGGAAAGGAATTAGGCAAGCAAGTCCAGGAAGCACAGAGAGTACCATACAGGATAAACTCAAAGAGAAACATGCCAAGACACATATGAATCAAATTATAAAAAATTAAATACAAAGAAAAAATATTAAAAGCAGCAAGGGAAAAACAACAAATAACATACAAGGGAATCCCTATAAGGTTAACAGCTGAACTTTCAGCAGAAACTCTGCAAACCAGAAGGGAGTGGCAAGACATATTTAAAATGAGGAAAGGGAAAAACCTACAACCAAGATTACTCTACCCAGCAAGGATCTCATTCAAATTCGATGGAAAAATTAAAACCTTTACAGAGAAGAAAAAGCTAAGAGAATTCAACAACACCAAACCAGCTTTACAATAAATGCTAAAGGAACTTCTCTAGGCAGGAAACACAAGAGAAGGAAAAGACCTACAATAACAAACCCAAAACAATTAAGAAAATGGTAATAGGAACATACATATCAATAATGACCTTAAATGTAAATATATTAAATACTCCAACCAAAAGACATAGATTGGCTGAATGGATACAAAAACAAGACCTGTATATATGTTGTCTACAAGAGACGCACTTCAGACCTAGAGACACATACAGACTGAGAATGAGGAGATGGAAAAAGGTATTCCATGCAAATGGAAACCAAACGAAAGCTGGAGTAGCAATTCTCATATCAGACAAAATAGACTTTAAAATAAAGACTATTACAAAAGACAAAAAGGACACTACATAATGATCAAGGGGTCAATCCAAGAAGATATAACAATTGTAAATATTTATGCACCCAACATAGGAGCACCTGAATACATAAAGCAAATACTAACAACCATAAAGGGGAAATCAACAGTAACAAAATAATAGTAGGGGACTGTAACACACCACTTTCACCAATGGACAGGTCATCCAAAATGAAAATAAATAAGGAAACACAAACTTTAACAACACATTAAACAAGATGGACTTAACAGATATTTATAGGACATTCCATCCAAAAACAACAGAATACACTTTCTTCTCGAGAGCTCATGGAATATTCTCCAGGATAAGCCATATCTTGGGTCACAAATCAAACCTCAGTAAATTTAGGAAAATTGAAATTGTATCAAGTATCTTTTCCGACCATAGCACTATGAGACTAGATATCAATTACAGGAAAAAAAAGTGTAAAACACCGAAACATATGGAAGCTAAACAATACGCTAATAAATAACCAAGAGATCACTGAAGAAATCAAAGAGGAAATAAAAAAATACCTAAAAACAAATGGCAATGGAAACACGATGACTGAAAACCTACAGGATGCAGCAAAAGCAGTTCTAAGAGAGAAGTTTATAGCAATGCAATCCTACGTCAAGAAACAAGAAAAATCTCAAATAAACAACCGAACCTTACACCTGAAGCAATTAGAGAATGAAGAACAAAAAAACCTCAAAGTTAGCAGAAGGAAAAAAATCATAAAGATCAGATCAGAAATAAATGTAAAAGAAATGAAGGAAACAATAACAAATATCCATAAAAGTAAAAGCTGGCTTTTTGAGAAGATAAAATTGATAAACCATTAGCCAGACTCAACAAGAAAACAAGTGAGAGCACGCAGATCAACAGAATTAGATACTGAAAATGAGAAGTAACAACTGACACTGTAGAAATACAGAGGATCATGAGAGATTACTACAAGCAACTATATGCCAATAAAATGGACAACTTGGAGGAAATGGACAAAATCCTAAAAAGCACAACCTTCTGAGACTGAACCAGGAAGAAAGAGAAAACATAAACAGACCAATCAGAACCACTGAAAATGAAACTGTGATTAAAAATCTTCCAACAAACAAAAGCTTAAGACCAGATGGCTTCACAGGTGAATTCTCTCAAATATTTAGAGAAGTGCTAACACCTATCCTTCTCAAACTCTTCAAAATATAGCAGAGGGAGAAACCCTCACCAACTCATTCTATGAGACCACCATCACCCTGATACAAAAACCAGAAAAGATGTCACAACAAAAGAAAACTACAGGCCAATATCTCTGACGAACATAGATGCAAAAATCCTCAACAAAATACTAGCAAACAAAATCCAACAACACATTAAAAGGATCATACACCATGATCAACTGGCGTATATCCCAGGAATACAAGGATTCTTCAATACATGCAAATGAAACAATGTGATCCACCATATTAAGCAAATTGAAGGATAAAAACCATATGATCATCTCAATACATGCAGAAAAATCTTTTGACAAAATTCAACACCCATTTATGATAAAAACTCTTCAGAAAGGAGGCATAGAGGGAACCTACCTCAATATAATAAAGGCCATATATGACACCCCACAGCCAACATCGTTCTCCATGTTGAAAAACTGAAATAATTTCCCCTAAAAATCAGGAACAAGACAAGGATGCCACTCTCACCACTATTATTCAACATAGTTTTGGAAGTTTTAGCTATAGCCAACAGAGATGAAAAAGAAATGAAAGGAATCCAAATACGAAAAGAAGAAATAAAACTCTCGCTGTTTGTAGATGACATGATACTATATATAGAGAATCCTAAAGATGCTACCAGAAAACTACGAGAGCTAATCAATGAATTTGGTAGACTAGCAAGACACAAAATTAATGCCCAGATGTCTCTTTCATTCTTATACATTAATGATGAAAAATCTGAAAGAGAATTTAAGAAACACTCCCATTTACCATTGCAATAAAAAGAATAAAATATCTAAGAATAAACCTACCTAAGGAGACAAAAGACCTATACGCAGAAAACTATAAGACACTAATGAAAGAAATTCAATATGATACAAACAGATGGATTGGAGGAATCAACATTGTGAAAGTGACTATAGTACCCAAAGCAATCTACAGATTCAATGCAATCCCTATCAAACTACCAATGGCATTTTTCAAAGAACTAGAACAAAATATTTCACAATTAGTGTGGAAACACAAAAGACCACGAGTAGCAAAAGCATTCATGTGAAAGAAAAACAGAGCTTGAGGAATCCGGCTCCCTGTCTTCAGAGTATACTACAAAGCTACAGTAATCAAAATCATATGATACAGGCACAAAAACAGAAATATAGATAAATGGAACAGGATACAAAGCCCAGAGATAATCCAATGCACATATGGTCTCTTATCTTTGATAAAGGAGACAAGAATATACAATGGAGAAAAGACAGCCTCTTCAATAAGTGGTGCTGGGAAAACTAGACAGCTACATGTAAAAGAATGAAATGAGAACACTCCCTAACACCATACAAAAAAATAAACTCAAACTGGATTAAAGACCTAAATGTAAGGTCAGACACTACCAAACTCTTAGCGGAAAACATAGGCAGAACGCTCTATGACATAAATCACAGCAAGATTCTTTTTTACCTGCCTCTTAGAGAAAAGGAAATTAAAAAAAATAAACAAATGGGACTTTATGAAACTTAAAAGCTTTTGCACAGCAAAGGAAACCATAAACAAGACGAAAAGAAAGCCCTCACAATGGGAGAAAATATTTGCAAATGAAGCAACTGACAAAGGATTAATCTCCAAAATATACAAGCAGCTCATGCAGCTCAATATCATAAAAACAAACAACCCAGCCCAAAAAAGGGTGGAAGATCTAAATAGACATTTCTCCAAAAAAGATATGCAGATTGACAACAGAACACATGAAAAGATGCTCAACATCACTAATCATTAAAGAAATTCAAATCCATGCTACAATGAGGTATCACCTCACACCAGTCAGAATGGCCATCGTCAAAACATCTACAAACAATAAATGGTGGAGAGGGTGTGGAGAAAAAGGAACCCTCTTGCACTGTTGGTGGAATGTAAATTGATACAGCCACTATGGAGAACAGTATGGAGGTTCCTTAAAAAACTAAAAATAGAACTGCCATACGACCCAGCAACCCCACTACTGGGTGTATACCCTGAGAAAACCATAATTCAAAAAGAGTCATGTACCAAAATGTTCATTGCAGCTCTATTTACAATAGCCAGGACATGGAAGCAACCTAAATGTCCATCAACAGATGAATGGATAAAGAAGCTGTGGCACATATATACAATGGAATATTACTCAGCCATAAAAGGAAACGAAGTTGAGTTATTTGTAATGAGGTGGATGGACATGGAGTCTGTCATAGAAAGTGAAGTAAGTCAGAAAGAGAAAAACAAATATTTTATGCTAACATATATATATGGAATCTAAAAAAAAAAAAAAGGTTCTGGTGATCCTAAGGGCAGGACGGGAATAAAGACACAGATGTAGAGAAAGGACTTGAGGAGATGGTGAGGAGGAAGACCAAGCTCGGACGAATGAGAGAGTAGCATTGTCATATATACACTACCAAATGTAAACTAGATAGCTAGTGGGAAGCAGTTGCATGGCACAGGGAGATCAGCTCGGTGGTTTGTGACCACATAGATGGGTGGGGTAAGGAGGGTGTGAAGGAGACGGAAGAGGGAGGGGATATGGGGATATACATACGCATATAGCTGATTTACTTTGTTATACAGCAGAATCTAACCCAACAATGTAAAGCAGTTATACTCCAATAAAGATGTTAAAAAAATCATTTCCAAATCTAGTGTTATGAAGATTTTCCCATGTTTTCATCTTAGAGTTTTATAGTTTTATCTTTTATCCTTAGGTCATTGATCCATTTTGAGTTATTTTTTTGTGTAAGGTAAGACACCTTTTTCATTCTTTTGCATGGGAGTATTGAATTTTCCAAGAACCATTTGTTTAAGACACCCCTTTCCCTATTGAATGGTCTTGGCACACTTGTTGAAAGTGACTTGACCAAATAGACTCAGGTTTATTTCTGGAGTCTCCATTCTATTCCATTGGTCAATATGTCTGTCTTTATGCCAGTATCACACTGATTTGACTATTGTAGCTTTGTAGTAAACTTTGAAATCAGAAATTGTGGGTCATCCAAATTTGGTCTTTTTTAAACAATGTTTTGGCTATTTGGAGTCCCCTGAGATTCCACATGAATTTTAGCATCGATTTTTCTATTTCTGCAAAAAATTGCCATTAGGAGTTTGATAGCGATTGTGTTAAATCTTTAGATCACATTAGATAGTATTGATATCTTAATAATATTGTCCTCCAATTCATGAATATGGAAGTCTTTCCATTTTTTCTGTGTGCTTCTTTAATTTCTTCCAGCAATGCTTTGTGTTTTCAGTGTACCAGTTTTTCGGCTCCTTGGTAATTTTTTTTCTTAATGTTTTGTTATTTTTGATGCTATATTGTAAATAGGATTGTTTTCTTGATTTCTTTTTTAGATTTTTTTTATTGTTAGTGTATTAGAAACATAACAGTTTTTTGAGGGTTATTTTGTATCCTGCAATTTTGATAAATTTATTGGTTAGTTCTAATAATTTTTTGTGGAATCTTGAGTTTTGTACATATAAGATCATGTTATCAACAAACAGATAATTTTACTTCCTCCTTTCTAATTTGGATGCCTTTTTTTTTCTTACAAAATGGCTATGGCTAGGAGTTCCAGTACCGTGTTAAATAGAAGTGATAAAAGCAGTCCTCTTGATCTTGTTCCTGATCTTAGGGGGCCAAGCTTTCAGTCTCTCATCATTGAGTATGATCGTAGCTGTGGGCTTTTCATATATGCCCTTTAAAATGTTGAGGTAGTTTCCTTCTGTTCCTGGTTTGTTGAGTGCTTTTATTATGAAGTATTGATTTACTCAAATGATTTTTCTGTATAATTGATATTATTATGTGGTAATTTTTTCTTCATTCTCTCAATGTGGTGAATTACTTTGGTTTATTTTCCTATATTGAAACATCCTTGCATTCCAGGAATCAATCCTACTTGTTCATGGTGTATAATCATTTTAATGTGCTGTTGAACTCTATTTGCTTGTATATTATTCTGGATTTTTACATTAATATTCATGAGACATATTGATCTGTCATTTTCTTTTCTTGTAATGTCTTTAGCTGTGGTGTCAGGGTATTGCAGGCCTCATATAATGAAGTTGGAAATGTTCCCTTCTCTTCCATTTTTTTGGGCAAGTGTTTGAGGAGGATTCATGTTAATTCTTCTTTAAATGTTTGGTAGAATTCACCAATGAAGCCATTGGTCCTGGGCTTTTCTGTGTTGGGAGATTTTCTATCACTGATTCAATCTCATTGACAGTTATTCATCTGTTCAGATTTTCTATTTCTTCATGATTCAGACTTTATAGGTTGTGTATTTTTAAGAATTTATCTGTTGCATCTAGATTATCCAGTTTTTTGGTGTACAGTTCTTTATAGTATTCTTTTATAGTACTTTTTATTTCTGCAAAATAGGTTGAAATGTGCCTTCTTTCTTTTCTGATTTTAATTATTTGAGTGTTCTTTTTTTCATAGTCAATCTGGTTAAAAATTTGTCAATTTTGTTGATCTTTCCAGAGAACCGACACTTGGTTCTGTTGATTACCTAGTCATTTCTCTCTTCTCTAATCTTTGTTATTTCCTTCATTCTGCCAGTTTGGGATGTAATTTTTCCTTAGTTTTCTAGTTCCGTAAAGTGTAAAGTTAGGTTGTTGATTTGAGATCTTTCCTCTTTTTTAATGGATGCATTTATAACTATAAATTTCCCTCTTACCACTACTTTTACCTCAACCTGTGTTTTTCTATGCTGTATTTTTGTTTTCATTTGTTTCAAGGTATTTGCTAATTTTCCTTGTGATTTCTTCTTTGACCCATTTGTTGTTTAAGTGTGTAGTATTTAATTTCCACATATTTGTGAATTTTCATGTTTTCCTTCTGCTATTGACTTATAGTTTCATTCCATTGTGATTGGAAAAGATAATTTGTATGAGTTTAATCTTTTAAAATTTACTAAGACTTGTTTTGGGGACTAACATATAGTCTATCCTGGAGAACTGTTCCATGTAAACTTCATAAAAATGTGTATTCTGGTGTTGGTGGTGGAATGTTCTGTATATGACTATTAGGTCCAATTGGTCTATAGTTTTATTCAAGGTCTCTGTTTCCTTATTGATTTTTTGCCTGTTTGAACTATCCATTATTGAAAGATGGGTACTTAAATATCCTACTATTATTAAAAAACTGCCTATTTATCCCTTCAATTCTGTCATTATTTGCCTCATATATTAATAGCTCTGGTCTTTGATATATGTATATTTAAAATTGTTACACCTTCTTGGCAAACTGACCCTTTTATCATTACATAATGTCCCTCTTTGTCTTTTGTGACAGTTTTTGACATAAAGTATATTTTATCTGATATTAATATAGCCACCCATGCTCTCTTTGATTTACTACTTGCATGGAATATCTTCTTCAATCATTTTACTTTCAACCTGTAGATATTCTTAGAGCTAAAGTGAATCACTTGTAGACAGCATATAGTTGAATCCTCTTTTAAAATCCATTCTGCCAATATGTCTTTTGATTGACAAGTTTAATCCATTAACATTTTAAGAATTACTGATAAGGAAGGACTTAGAATTGCCATTTTGTTAATTGTTTTCTGTGCATCTTATAGCTTTTAATGTCTCTGATTTCTGGCTGTATTGCCTTCCTTTATGTTTATTTTATTTTTTTGTAGTGACATACTTTCATTTCCTTCTCATTTCCTTTTGTGTGTATTCTATAGATATTTTTCTTTGTGGTCATTATGGACTTTCTAAGTTTGTCTAACCCAACACTCATTTAATATTTACCCTAAGCATTGGTACTTGAGCATCTTTATCTACCTCCACTTTTTTCCCATAGCCTTGAGTCCTTTTAACATTCTATTTAGTACATGATAAACACTCAGTAAATATTTTTGGAGTTAATGAACACTTAGAAAGGACAGAGTAAGTGTCATTCAGTGAAATCATGTCAAGGTAGTTCAATAGGTCCAAGTAGTAATAGGTTAAACTTTTCCAGTGAGATGAGGAATATTTATAATCCTCTGGACAAGAATGTTTCTACCCTGGACTGTTCTTATATGGGCATTTCCAAGGTTTCCTTTAGGCCTAACCAAGCAGCCTCCTTCTGGCTGTCATATTATCTCTGTAACTCCAGTAATACATTTAGCCTGGTCTTGATCTTGCTCTGAGATTAGAGTCAGAATCACCCTTTTTTATATTGTTAATTAAATCATACACTAATTGTACCTAAACTCTCTGTGAACCGTTAAATAATTATACAGAAAACAGCTGAATAAAGCATAAAGAGCTACCTAAAAGCCCACTGTGAATGACTGGATTTTCCAAAGATGGCCACAATGATATCTTCCACCTCTCATGCTCTTATAAAAGTTACCACCTCTCTGCCTTAAGAGATGAAGTCTAATTCCTCTACTTGAATCTGAAAGGGCTTGTGACTCACTTGTAATTCATAGAGTGTGACAGAAGTGATGTGATGTGACTTTTGAATGTTGATCATACAAAGTGATGCCACATCTACCTCATTTACTGGAACGGTCCTTTTTGGAGCCTGAATTATGAAATATGCAGCCTGACTACTGTGAAGCCTGTCATGCTGTGAAGGAGCCAAATTACACTGAGACGTAATATGAAGGCACTCTATTTTTCAGTCCTAGTCTTCCAGTGTTCTCAATACAGGTGCCAGCCATGCAAATGAATGAGCCTTCAGATGGTTCCAGCCCCCAGCCATTTGTTTTTTTCCCACTGAGGCCACAGACATCATATGAAACAAGTCATATCCACTATGCTCTTTCTGAATTACTTACTCTGAAACTCCAAGCATAAAATAAAATGGGTTTTTTTTGTGTGTGTGTGGACTAAGTTTGGGGTAGTTTGTTATATAGCAAGAGTAACAGAAATATATGACATGTTCCCCACTCAAGTCATAAAGCCATCCCTCTTTCATAGACTTAAGTCCTAATCAGATCCTTGTTTAAATTATTTCTTTGCATTTCGTTAGAGTTGTCCAACCATATATACACCTAAACAATACAGTTTAGTATTGCTTGTTTTCAAAAATCTTTTTATACATGCAATCACACTGTGAATATGTTTAATTCCTTAAAGAAAATTTGAATATTTTT
The DNA here is from genome assembly GCF_949774975.1 of Lagenorhynchus albirostris. NCBI lineage: Eukaryota > Metazoa > Chordata > Mammalia > Artiodactyla > Delphinidae > Lagenorhynchus > Lagenorhynchus albirostris. The sequence goes on along the minus strand of NC_083116.1, from coordinate 87,335,447 downwards.
GCTCTGATTTTTGTGTTTCACATGTAGAGAAAAATCTTATTTCCTTTCAGTTTTTCTGAGAGTACCTCCTTGTTGCCCTCTAAATGATCTTTATGGAAACAATTGCCTCCTCCTGATTTCTATCTGGATTTAGGATTTAAAAATATTGCCATATTAATTACTTTCACCTAGTATCATTGTGCCTTCTGCTCTAAATATTAACCCAGCATGAGATAGTGTAAATATTATGGCTAAATCTCAGCTATCATGGAGATGCTCCTACATTATGGGATGACTTGATAGTAGGAGGTTTTGAGATTTTAAATCAGTGGAAAAAAAGAAAACAAGCATTCATTAACAACTTAGTAAGTACAAAGTACTATGCTACCCTGAAGACAAAACTGTTAGTTGTTAACACTATTTACAGAAGATAAAGTTGAGGAATACAGAGTTTAAGCAACTGACATGTCATTTAACTAGTAGGTAGCAGCGCCTGGATTCAAACACAGGTAATCTGCCCCAGAGTTTGAATCTGTAAACATTCTGCTATTTCTCCTTTTCAAGAATTTAGAGGATCTGGACACCACCATTTTCTCAAATAATCTGAGACCAAATACATTCAACAATCAACCATTCCCATAGACAAGCCCTATTGTATATAAATCAAAATATCTAATCTCATTTTTAAAGTATTTACTAATTTTTGAATACTTAACACATGTACAAGGTAGGAATTTCAGAACGTCAAACAGGGCACACAGTACACAGACATCTCTCTCACCCTTCCATCTCCTTGTCCCCCTACCCAGAGACAGATTCCAAAACAAAACCAAGCAAAATAGCAACATCATTTGAACGAGGTATGTAACACTAATTAATCTTAAACATACTATATAAAACACATTAAATAAACAATATAGCTGGAAATAAAACCTATTTCTAAGTAGCAAAAATGTGATTGCCTACCTAGACCACACACAGGGACAAGCAATAGAAAACATCCTAAAAATGTTTAGGAAATCATTTAGATGTAGAGGTCCTATGTACCAGATGCAACTGCTAAAGAGAATCCTGTTCACAATAGTGCCATAACTGTACAGTACATATGAACAATTTGCAAGTGATTTGTGAGAACTGGGTGATGTAAAAGATGACTTGAAAAAGTAGAGCCACTACTTGCTGATTGGACTGGAAAATTATTATCATTGTATCCAGACAAATTCATGCTCGGTTTTTTTGTTATTATTATTATTATTATGAGCAAGTCCCTTGAAAAATACTGGCAGGGAAGGGGTAGAAGCTTGGAGCAACATCATGGGTTCACTAGTCCAGAAACAGACCTCTTTCACACACTGTCTTTGGCAAGCACTGAGGTGGTTCCTTTCTGATTCAGGTGTGTTATGGACGCAGTGCGTGCCCCTCCTCAGGAAGAGAGGCAGGGGCTCACTTGGTGGACCCACTCTGGATGACTTTGTGCTCCTTCATGGCCTCCTCCCCCACATCTCTAATGATGACCTCTTCAACGACCATGCTGCACACGGTGCCTGCGTACAGGCAGTGCAGGGTGATGCCGTAAACTCTGGGGTCAGAGACTGATGCGTGGAAACTCTGCACCCTGCAACGGTTGCAGAAGCTGTGCAGCACCCTGTGTGCCAACGATCCGTGCCTGGTGATGCTCTCAGAACCCAGGAGGAGGATGAAGCATGATGCTGGGATGAGGAAGTGTCTGGTACTGATTCTTCCTGCACAGGAGTATTACTCAGTCATAAAAAAGAATGAAATATTGCCATTTTCATCAACTTGACTGGACCTAGAGATGATCATACTGAGTAAAGTAAGAGACAGAAAGACTAATATTATATGATATCACTTATATGTGGAATCAAAAAATAATGCAAATGAATTTATTTACAAAGCAGAAATAGACACACAGACATAGAAAAAAAACTTAGGGTCACGAAAGGGGAAAGGGAGGAAAGAATAAATTAGGAGTATAGGGTTTAGAGATACACACCACTATACATAAAATAGATTTTAAAAAACACAAGTATTTACTTTATAGCATGGGGAACTACAATCAATATCTTGTAATAAGTTAAAATGGAAAAGAATCTGAAAAAATATGTATATATATATGTATAACTGAATCACTTTGCTGTACATCTGAAACTAACATAATATTGTAAATCAACTATACTTCAATTAAAAAAAGAGAAACAACGTTTACTGCTTGAATTTCAGTTGTAATGATTCCGCCAGTGAGATGGCTGGAAGAAGGACCCCAATCATTGTACTCTTTGAAGAAAGAATTCAGCAAAGAGACCAAGATTGTGAAATAGAGACAACAGTTATTAGAAGCAAAGTACTTATGGAAGAGCACACAGGTGAATTTGGAGTGACTTGTGTGTAATAGGGTCAGCTTAAATTGCTCATATGGGGGTAGTTTTCTGGGTTGTCTTTGGCCAGTCATCTCATTTGTGCCTATTTTTGGTCTCAGGGCAGCAGGAAACCAGTTGCAGCTGCTCAGCCTTGGACCTAACTATCTTCTACCTCAGTAAGGCAATAATTTACTGATCACCTGCTGGGCACCAGGTACCATGTTGGAGTCTGATGATGTGGAGATGGATAAGGCTTTCCAAAACACTTACAATCTATTAGGGTCAGTTATAAAAATATATAATTACCAAAATAGTGTGATGTTTGCTCGGACAGGAGTAAGGACAGGTGGGTCTGGAACACAGAGAAAGACCCATACACGCTAATAGAAGGAGTGGATAGGATCAGGAAAGACTGTTTGGAGGATTGATTCCTTTATTATTATATAATGTTTTGTTTTGATCTCTACTAATTTTCTTTGCAATGAAGTCTACATTATGTAATTAATATAGTTACTCCTGCTTTTTGTTTTGTTTTATCTTTATGGCCCAAATAGAAATTTAAGCAACCAAACAAAGGACTTGAGGACACGGGGAGGGGGAAGGGTAAGCTGGGACAAAGTGAGAGAGTGGCATGGACATATACATACTACCAAATGTAAAATAGATAGCTAGTGGGAAGCAGCCGCATAGCACAAGGAGATCATTTCGGTGCTTTGTGAACACCTAGATGGGTGGGAGAAAGAGCGTGGGAGGGAGATGCAAGAGGGAGGGGATATGGGGATATATGTATATGTATAGCTGATTCACTTTGTTATAAAGCAGAAACTAACACACCATTTTAAAGCAATTATACTCCAATAAAGATGTTTAAAAAATAGTGTTGGATTATTGTAATTCAAAGTATAAAAAATCCATGAGTCCATACTGATAGAAATAATGACTGAATAAATTAAAAAAATAGAGAGAGACAAATCTCTTGTGCATTAGAATTCGAAATATTTTATGTAAATACTCTGCCCTCAAGGTGGTAGAGCATAAGTCTTCACTCTTTAAGTGTGGACTGCCCATAGTCATTCTTCCCAAAGGGTACAGTATGGAAAGGGGGGGAAGGTAACATTACAGTGGACAGACCTGGCAAACACACCTGTTTTATGATTAATGTTTACATGATATGACATTTTCTATCCTTTTTATGTTTAATTTACTTATATCATTGAAATTGAAATGATTTTCATATAAATATTGTAATGTTAGGTTGTGTGTCTTACTGATACAGCCAATATCTACCTTTTAATTGATTCATTTAGTCAATTTACCTTATTGTAACTATTGGTATGCTAGTGTTTATGTCTGGCAATTTATCTTATTTTTTGTTTCCCTTGTATCTCATTCAACTGTTCCACGTTTCTTGCCTTTCTGTGCTTTACTTTGAAAACTACTCCATCTTGACTTTTTTATAGTGTTTTTTAATGGCTTTATATTTATTTTGAAATCGATTTCAGGATTAATGTTGTCCTCTAAGCCCAGAATGTTAACTATTGCAGAAGGTAGGCTAATTCTATTACATCTTTTATAAACTCAATAATACATGATAAACACTAAACCAGGGATGATGCTGTCATTTTTTTCCTCCCACCCAACACTTTTTATGACCACATATTAGGTTTCTCCCTCTCCCATATTATGCAACAAGAGATGCCATTTTAAGTGACATGTACATAAAAGCAATGTTATATCCTTGAGGTAAAGTAAAAATTGAAAGGATACAGAAAAAAACCTATAATTTTGAGATATTATACAGCCCTTTCAGAACTTTTGAGACATGCATATAAAAATAAGCAACAATACCATTTGGATAAAATGATTTAAAAAGTGGAATTTTATACCTCAATAGAAAATGTACTTGTATCAAACACAAATTTTAAAACTGACCATGTAGAGATCATAAAAGAATTCCAAACAATTTTACAGAACTGATATATAAAAGCTATGTTATTGGATCAGACTGCAATGAAATTTGAAATCAATGATAATACATATCTTAAAAATCCCATGAGTCCTGGGAAATAAAAGAACACTTCTTTTTCATCTGCCAGTAAATTTGAAAATATAGGTAAAATTGATATTTTTTACATTTTTATTGGAGTATTATTGCTTTACAATGGTGTGTTAGTTTCTGCTCTATAACAAAGTGAATCAGCCATACATACATATGTTCCCATATCTCTTTCCTCTTGCATCTCCCTCCCTCCCACCCGCCCTATCCCACCCCTCTAGGTGGTCACAAAGCACCGAGCTGATCTCCATGTGCTCTGCGGCTGCTTCCCACTAGCTATCTATTTTATGTTTGGTAGTGTATATATGTCCATGCCACTCTCTCACTTTGTCACAGCTTACCCTTCCCCCTCCCCATATCCTCAAGTCCATGCTCTAGTAGGTCTGCGTCTTTATTCCCGTCTTACCTCTAGGTTCTTCACGACATTTTCCCCCCTAAATTCCATATATATGTGTTAGCATACGGTATTTGTCTTTCTCTTTCTGACTTCACTCTGTATGACAGACTCTAGGTCCATCCACCTCATTACAAATAGCTCAATTTCATTTCCTTTTATGGCTGAGTAATATTCCATTGTATATATGTGCCACATCTTTTTATCCATTCATCTGATGATGGACACTTAGGTTGTTTCCATCTCCTGGCTATTGTAAATAGAGCTGCAATGAACATTTTGGTACATGACTCTTTTTTTTTTTTTTTTTTAATTTTTGCGGTACGCGGGCCTCTCACTGCTGTGGCCACTCCCGCTGTGGAGCACAGGCTCTGGACGCACAGGCTCAGCGGCCATGGCTCACGGGCCCAGCCGCTCTGCGGCATGCGGGATCCCCCCGGACTGGGGCACGAACCCGCGACCCCGCATCGGCAGGCGGACTCCCAACCACTGCGCCACCAGGGAAGCCCATGACTCTTTTTGAATTATGGTTTTTTCAGGGTGTATGTCCAGTAGTGGAATTGCTGGGTCATATGGTAGTTCTATTTTTAGATTTTTAAGGAACCTCCATACTGTTCTCCATAGTGGCTGTACCAATTCACATTCTCACCAGCAGTGCAAGAGTGTTCCCTTTTCTCCACACCCTCTCCAGCATTTATTGTTTCTAGATTTTTTGATGATGGCCATTCTGACTGGTGTGAGATGATATCTCATTGTAGTTTTGATTTGCATTTCTCTAATGATTAATGATTCTGTGTTTGTTGGCAGTCTGTATATCTTCTTTGGAGAAATGACTATTTAAAAATGGATAATATTCTTAATTAAAAAATGAACATTCAAAATTGACATGAGAAGTGGAAAACATGACTAGGTCATGAAAAATCAGAAGAGTGATAAATATTCTTTTGCAAAAGTCACCTCACTGAAGTAAGTAGTCCTATAGAGTTTTATCAAACATTCAAAATCCACATAATGACACAATATGTCTCCTGATCATTTTTTTCTTTTGAATTTATTTTTTTTACACAATAGGTTCTGATAAGTTATCCATTTTATACATGTTAGTGTATATATTTCAATACAATCTCCCAATTCATCACTCCACCCCTCCCCCACCACCATGACTTTCCCCCCTTGGTGTCCATTCGTATGTTCTCTACATCTGTGTCTCAATTTCTGCTCTGCAAACAAGTTCATCTGTACCATTTTTCTAGGTTCCACATATATGCATTAATATACGATATTTGTTTTTCTCTTTCTGACTTACTTCACTCTATATAACAGTCTCTAGATCATTCCACGTCTCTACAAATGACCCAATTTTGTTCCTTTTTATGGCTGATGAATATTCCACTGTGTATATGTACCACATCTTCTTTATCCATTCGTCTGTAGATGGGAATTTAGGTTGCTTCCATGTCCTGTCTATTGTAAATAGTGCTGCAATGAACTTTGGGGTGCATGTGTCTTTTGGAATTATGGTTTTCTCTGGGCACATGCCCAGTAGTGGTATTGCTGGGTCATATGGTAATTCTATTTTTAGTTCTTTAAGGAACCTCCATACTGTTCTCCATAATGGCTGTATCAATTTACATTCCCACCAATAGTGCAAGAGTGTCCCCTTTTCTCCACACCCTCTCCAGCATTTGTTGTTAGTAGGTTTTCTGATGATGCCCATCCTAACTGGTGTGAGGTGATATTGTAGTTTTGATTTGCATTTCTCTAATAATTAGTGATGTTGAGAAGCTTTTCATGTGCTTCTTGGCAATCTATATGTCTTCTTTGGAGAAATGTCTATTTAGGTCTTCTGCCCATTTTTGGATTGGGTTGTTTGTTTTTTTAATAGTAAGCTGCATGAGCTGTTTATATATTTTGGAGATTAATCCTTTGTCCGTTGATTCGTTTGCACATATTTTCTCCCATTCTGAGAATTGTCTTTTTACCTTGTTTGTACTTTCCTTTGCTGAGCAAAAGCTTTTAAGTTTCATTAGACCCCATTTGTTTATTTTTGTTTTTAATTCCAATACTCTATGAGGTGGATCAAAAAAGTCCTTACAGTGATTTATGTCAAAGAGTGTTCTTCCTATGTTTTCCTCTAAGAGTTTTATAGTGTCCAGTCCTACATTTAGGTCTCTAATCCATTTTGAGTTTATTTTTGTGTATGGGGTTAGGGAGTGTTCTAATTTCATTCTTTTACATGTAGCTGTCCAGTTTTCCCAGCACCATGTATTGAAGAGACTGTCTTTTCTCCATTGTATATCCTTGCCTCCTTTGTCATAGACAAGTTGACCATAGGTGGGTAGGTTTAACTCTGAGCTTTCTATCCTCTTCCATTGATCTATATTTCTCTCTTTGTGCAAGTACCATATTGTCTTGGTTACTGTAGCTTTGTAGTATAGTCTGAAGTCAGGGAGTCTGATTCCTCCAGCTCCATTTTCTTCCCTCAAGACCACTTTGGCTATTCTGGGTCTTTTTTGTGTCTATACAAATTTTAAGATTTTTTGTTCTAGTTCTGTAAAAAATGCCATTGGTAATTTGATAGGGATTCCATTGAATCTGTAGATTACTTTGAGTAGTATAGTCATTTTCACAATATTGATTCTTCCAGTCCAAGAACATGGTATATCTCCCGGTCTGTTTGTATCATCTATAATTTCTTTCATTAGTGTCTTATAGTTTTCTGAATACACATCTTTTGTCTCCCTATATAGGTTTATTCTTAGGTTTTTTTGTTTTGTTTTGTTTTGATTTTTGTGGTACATGGGCCTCTCACTGTTGTGGCCTCTCCCATTGTGGAGCACAGCCTCCGGACACGCAGGCTCAGTGGCCATGGCTCACGGGCCAGCTGCTCCGTGGCATGTGGGATCTTCCCGGACTGGGGCATGAACCCGTGTCCCCTGCATCGGCAGGCGGACCCTCAACCGCTGCACCACCAGGGAAGCCCTATTCCTAAGTTTTTTATTCTTTTTGTTGCAGTGGTAAATGGGAGTGTTTCGTTAATTTCTCTTTCAGATTTTTCATCATTAGTAGGAATGCAAGAGATTTCTGTGCATTCATTTTGTATCCTGCAACTTTGCCAAATTCATTGATTAGCTCTAGTAATTTTCTGGTAGCATCTTTAGGATTCTCTATGTATAGTAGCATGTCATCTGCAAACAGTGACAGTTTTACTTCTTCTTTTCCAATTTGGATTCCTTTTATTTCTTATTCTTCTCTGATTGCCGTGTCTATGACTTCCAAAACTATGTTGAATAATAGTGGTGAGAGTGGACATCCTTGTCTTGTTCCTGATCTTAGAGGAAATGCTTTCAGTTTTTCACCATTGAGAATGATTTTTGCTGTGGATTTCTCATATATGGCCTTTATTATGTTGAGATAGGTTCCCTGTATGCCCACTTTCTGGAGAGTTTTTATCATAAATGGATGTTGAATTTTGTCAAAAGCTTTTTCTGCATCTATTGAGATGATCATATAGTTTTCTTCTTCAATTTGTTAACATGGTGTATCACATTGATTGATTTCCGTGTATTGAAGAATCCTTGCATCCCTGGGATTAATCCCACTTGATCATGCTGTATGATCCTTGTAATATGTTGGATTTGTTTGCTAGTATTTCGTAGATGATTTTTGCATCTATATTCATCAGTGATATAGGTCTGTAATTTTTTTGTAGTATCTTTGTCTGGCTTTGGTATCAGGGTGATGGTGACCTCATAAAATTAGTTTGGGTGTGTTCCTTCCTCTGCAGTTTTTTGGAAGAGTTTGAGAAGGATGGGTGTTAGCCCTTCTCTAAGTGTTTGATAGAATTCACCTGTGAAGCCTTCTGGTCCTGGATTTCTGTTTGTTGGAATATTTTTAATCACTATTTCAATTTAATTACTTGTGTTTGGTCTGTTCATATTTTCTATTTCTTTCTGGTTTCGTCTTGGAAGGCTATACCTTTCTAAGAATTTGTCCATTTCTTCCAGGTTGTCCATTTTATTGGCATAGGGTTGCTTGTAGTAGTCTCTTAGGATGCTTTGTATTTCTGTGGTCTCTGTTGTAACTTCTCCTTTTTCATTTCTAATTTTATTGATTTGAGTCCTCTCCCTCTTTTACTTGATGAGTCTGGCTAATGGTTTATCAATTTTGTTTATCTTCTCAAAGAACCAGTTTTTAGTTTTATTGATCTTTGCTATCGTTTCCTTCATTTCTTTTTCATTTATTTCTGATCTGATTTTTATGACTTCTTTCCTTCTGCAAACTTTAGGATTATTCTATTCTTCTTTCTCTAATTGCTTTAGGTGTAAGGTTAGGTTTTTTATTTGAGATGTTTTTTGTTTCTTGAGGTAGGATTGTATTGCTATAAACTTCCCTCTTAGAACTGCTTTTGCTGCATCCCATAGGTTTTGGATCCTCATGTTTTCATTGTCACTTGTCTCTAAGTATATTTTTATTTCCTCTTTGATTTCTTCAGTGATCTCTTGTTTATTTAATAACGTATTGTTTAGCCTCCAAAGGTGCTTGACTTGATTTCAAATTTCTTAAATTTACTGAGGCTTGATTTGTGACACATGATGTGATCGATCCTGGAGAATGTTCCATGCACACTTGAGAAGAAAGTGTAATCTGTTTTTGGATGGAATGTCTTATAAATATCAATTAAATCTACCTGGTTTATTGTGTAATTTAAAGCTTGTGCTTCCTTATTAATTTTCTGTTTGGATGATCTGTCCATTGGTGTAAGTGAGGTGTTAAAGTCCCCCACTATTATTGTGTTATTGTCGATTTCCTCTTTTATAGCTGTTAACAGTTGCCTTATGTATTGAGGTGCTCCTATGTTGGGTGCATATATATTTATAATTGCTACATCTTCTTCTTGGGTTGATCCCTTGACCATTATGTAATGTCCTCCCTCATCTCTTGTAACATTCTTTATTTTAAAGTCTATTTTATCTGATATGAGTATTGCTACTCCAGCTTTCTTTTGATTTCCATTTGCATGGAATAACTTTTTCCATCCACTCACTTTCAGTCTGTATGTGTCCCTAGGTCTGAAGTGGGTCTCTTGTTGACAGCATATATATGGGTCTTGTTTTTGTATCCATTCAGCCAGTCTGTGTCTTTTGGTTGGAGCATTTTATCCATTTACATTTAAGGTAGTTATTGATATGTGTGTTCCTATTACCATTTTCTTAATTGTTTTGGGTTTGTTTTTGTAGGTCCTTTTCTTCTGTTGTGTTTCCCACTTAGAGAAGTTCTTTTAGCGTTTGTTGTAGAGCTGGTTTGGTGGTGCTGAATTCTCTTAGTTTTTGCTTTTCTGTAAAGCTTTTGATTTCTCCATCAAATCTGAATGACATCCTTGCCAGGTAGAGTAATCTTGGTTGTAGCTTCTTCCCTTTCATCACTTTAAGTAAGTCATGCCACTCCCTTCTGGCTTGTACAGTTTCTGCTGAGAAATCAGATGTTAACCTTATGGGAGTTCCCTTGTATGTTATTTATTGTTTTTCTCTTGCTGCTTTCAATAATTTGTCTTTGTCTTTAATTTTTGCCAATTTGATTACTATGTGTCTTGGCATGTTTCTCGTTGGGTTTATCCTGTATGGGACTCTGTGCACTTCCTGTACTTGGCTGGCTATTTCCTTTCCCATGTTAGGGAAGTTTTCGACTATAATCTCTTCAAATATTTTCTTGGGTCATTTCTCTCTCTCTTCTCCTTCTCAGACCCCTATAATGTGAATGTTGGCATGTTTAATGTTGTCCCAGAGGTCTCTTAGGCTCTCTTCATTTCTTTCCATTCTTTCTTCTTTATTCTGTTCTGCAGCAGTGAATTCCACCATTCTGTCTTCTGGTCACTTATCCATTCTTCTGCCTCAGTTATTCTGCTATTGATTCCTTCTAGTGTGTTTTCCATTTCAGTTATTGTATTATTCATCTGTTTGTTTTTCCTTTAATTCTTCTAGGTCTTTGTTAAATATTTCCTGCATCTTCTCGATCTTTGCCTCCATTCTTTTGCCTAGGTTCTGGATCATCTTCACTATCATTATTCTGAATTGTTTTTCTGGAAGGTTGCTTATCTCCACTTCATTTAGTTGTTTTTCTGGGGTTTTTTTATCATGTTCCTTCACCTGGTACATAGCCCTCTGCCTTTTTATCTTGTCTATCTTTCTGTGAATGTGGTTTTTTTCCACACACTGAAGGATTGTATTTCTTCTCACTTGTGCTGTCTTCTCTCTCTTTATAGTGTTTTTGAGTGTTTTGATTTGTAAAATTTTCTCATTGATTGCTCTGGGATTTACAGTATACATATGTGACTTACCAGAGTTCACTGGTATCAAGTTTCATCACTTTGAGTAATGAGACCTCAGTCCCATTTAGGTCCCTTTTCCTTTCCCACTTTTATTTATTTATTTTTAAAAATTTATTTATTTTATTTTATATATTTTTGGCTGTGTTAGGTCTTTGTTGTTGCACATGGGCTTTCTCTAGTTATTGCAACAGGGGACTACTGTTCATTTTGGTGCATGGGCTTCTCATTGCAGTGGCTTCTCTTGTTGTGGAGCATGGGCTCTAGGCACGTGGGCTTCAGTAGTTGTGGCATACAGGCTCAGTAGCTGTGGTGCACGGGCTTAGTTGCTCTGCGGCACGTGGGATCTTCCCAGATGAGGGCTCAAACCCGTGTCCCCTGCATTAGCAAGTGGATTCTTAACCACTGTGCCACCAGAGAAGCCCTTTTCCCCCACTTTTAAACAAAATCATCTAGATTATCTGATGTTTTTATGTTTTTTGTTTTAATCATATAATATGATTTCTACAACTTGTGAGGAAAATGGTAGACTATTTTATGTCCCATATATATGCTCTTTCTACACATTTTATTCCTTTTTCATTCTCTCCAAGTCCTCCCTTTGTCATTTTCTTTTGTTTTAAGCACCTACTTTATCTGTTCTTTCAGCATAGATCTGCTAGTGATAAAATCTCTTTAGTTTTCTTTTCTTGAGAATGTCTTGATTTCTCCTAAATTCAAGTATAGTGTTACTGGATAGAAAATTAATAGCTGACAGTACTTTTTTTGAACACTTAAAAAATGTCATGACACTTCTTACTTGCCCCTATTAATCAGATGAGAAATTTGCTGTCACTAAAATTGGTGTTCCCTTTAATCAATGCCCCATTTTGGTATCACGGCTTGCATTTTTTTTGCCTTCAGTTATAAAAGATTGACTATGATGTAGATTTAGTCTAGACTGGTGTAGATTTATTTAGCTTTGTCATATATATGGTTCACTCAATTTCTAGACTCTCATGGTTTATATTTTTTCACTAAATTTTTGACATTTTGAGCCATCATTTTTTATTACACTTTTTCATCTCCACTGTTTTTTTCTGGGACTCTGACTATATGGAATTTTGGAACTTTTGTTATTGTCCTAAAATTCCCTGAGGCAGGATCTGTTCATTTATTTTCCAGTTTATTACCTCCGTCTTGCTCAGATTGGGTAAATTCTATTGATCAGTCCTCAAGTACAGTAATGCTAACTTCTATAATCAGCACTTTACTTTTGAGCCCAGCCAGCAATGTTTCAAAATTTGTTGCTGTTCTTTTTTTCAGTTCCATAGTTTCTTTTTTGTTTTTATAACCTCTGTTTACCTCTGAGATTTCTATTTTTCAGCTGTTTCAAGATAATTTGTAATTGTTTATTAAAGCATTTTTATTATGGGTGCTCTAAAATATTTGTCAGGTAATTGCAACATCTGACTTATCTCTTTGTTGGTTCTACTTGATTATATTTTCTCATTCAAGTTGTGATTTTCCTGGTTCTTGCCATCATGAGTTGTGTTCTGTTGTAACCCGGATTCTTTGGCCATTATGATAGGGGTCTTTGGAGCCAACTTAAATATTTTATTTTAGAAGATGGTCACCTTGTTTAGGTTTAGCATGCAGATCCTGGCCTCCTTTTTGAGGCTCTGGTTCCTAAGAAAATATAATTTTCAGAGACTTTGAGGTGCTAGTTGCCTGCTTGTTTTATCTGGTGCTGCTGTGGCCCCAACTGCTCCATGCTGAGAGGCAGAAAAAGCTAAAGTCTACACTTTATTCAGATTTTTAAAATCTTTATCTAATGTCTCTTTTCTGTTCCAGCATCCCATCCAGCCTACCATACTGCATTTATTTGTCAGGTCACTTCAGGCTCCTCTTAGTTGTGATGGTTTCTCAGACTTCCCTTGCTTTGGATGACCTTGCCTGTTTAGAGGGTTACAGGTAAGATCTTTTGTAGAATATCATTCATCTGGGATTTGTCTGATGTTTTCCTCATGATTAAACTGACGTTATAAGTTATGGAACAAAACCCACAGAGGTAAAATGCCATTTTCATCAAATCATATAAATACATAATAAAATAATTTTTGAGTGTTGAAGCTGATCCTAATCACCTGGCTGAAATAGTGTTTTTCAGGTTTCTTCAATGTAAAGTGACTCTTATTACCCTTTTTCACACTTTACTCTTTGGAAGGAAGTCATAAAGAAAAAATGGCACTTAACTGGTGGAGAGCTATGCCTATTTCCACCAAGGCAGAGCATATATATAAATTATATGGAATTCTTCTGCATGAAATACCTACCTATATTTCCTTATTTATTAACAAATTAACTAATTAATATCATAGAGGATTTTTTTTAAAGATTTGGCCTATAAGCCAATATTTTGTAATTTCTCTTTCTGTTTGGTTTTTGTTTTTTCCTTAAATCATTCCAGTTTTGGCCATTGAGAGCACTTCCAGTTGGCTCCTAGGTCCCTTTGGTATATTTGGATTTCTTTTTTTTTAATTTTTAAATTAAAAAATTTGTTTTGTCTTTTTAAACATCTTTATTACAGTATAATTGCTTTACAATGATGTGTCAGTTTCTGCTTTATAACAAAATGAATCATATAAATATGTCCCCATATCTCTTCCCTCTTGCATTGGGTTTCTTTTAGAACAATGCCTTACTTTCAGACTCATCTTGCACATTTTCATCTTGCATAAGTTCCAGTCTCATCTTCCAAACTTTCAGGCCCCTAGAATCAGCCAGTTCTCCAAGGAACATTGTTTCCTTTCATTAGGAAATGATATTAGAAACCAATATCTATGCAACAGGTGTTGGTGATGCTAGTAGGATAAACTGGCTTCTACTCCCTCTTAGCTGACAAAACAAGGAAATATATGTGTGTATATTAGCTCATGTATATGTACATTTCTATAAATATACCTATATATAAGCATCAATCTATATATTAATCTGAATTCATACTGATGTCACCAACCCTAATCTATTATTTCATGGATCATTCTTGCCTCTGCCCCTTTATTATCTGTAATCTCCCAACCAGCATTAAGATATCTGCACCTCACCATCCACAATCCATTTACTGATTGTCCAATTTCACTGCACATGCATAAAGGTATCAGTTTTTTTTTTTACATCTTTATCGGAGTATAATTGCTTTACAATGGCGTGTTAGTGTCAGCTTTATAACAAAGTGAATCAGTTATACATATACATATGTTACCATATGTCTTCCCTCTTGTGTCTCCCTCTCTCCCACCCTCCCTATCCCACCCATCCAGGGGGTCAGAAAGCACGGAGCTGATCTCCCTGTGCTATGCGGCTGCTTCCCACCAGCTATCTATTTTACGTTTGGTAGTGTATATATGTCCATGCTACTCTCTCACTTTGTCACCGCTTACACTTCCCTCTCCCCATATCCTCAAGTCCATTCTCTAGTAGGTCTGTGTCTTTATTCCCATCTTACCCCTAGGTTCTTCATGACATTTTTTTCTTAAATTCCATATATATTTGTTAGCATACGGTATTTGTCTTTCTCTTTCTGACTTACTTCACTCTGTATGACAGACTCTAGGTCCATTCACCTAACTAAAAATAACTCGATTTCATTTCTTTTAATGGCTGAGTTATATTCCATTGTATATATGGGCCACATCTTCTTTATCCATTCATCCGATGATGGACACTTAGGTTGTTTCCATCTCCTGGCTATTGTAAATACAGCTGCAAAGAATGTTTTGGTACATGACACTTTTGGAATTATGGTTTTCTCAGGGTATATGCCCAGTAGTGGGATTCCTGGGTCATATGGTAGTTCTATTTGCAGTTTTTTAAGGAACCTCAATACTGTTCTCCATAGTGGCTGTACAAATTCACATTCCCACCAACAGTGCAAGAGTGTTCCCTTTTCTCCACACCCTCTCCAGCATTTATTGTTTCTAGATTTTTTGATGATGGCCATTCTGACCGGTCTGAGATGATAACTCATTGTAGTATTGCTTTGAATTTCTCTAATGATTAATCATGTTGAGCATTCTTTCACGTGTTTGTTGGCAATCTGTATATCTTCCTTGGAGAAATGTCTATTTAGGTCTTCTGCGCATTTTTGGTTTGGGTTTTTTGTTTTTTTGTTATTGAGCTGCATGAGTGGCTTGTAAATTTTGGAGATTAATCCTTTGTCAGTTGCTTTGAAAATATTTTCTCGCATTCTGAAGGTTGTCTTTTGGTCTTGTTTATGGTTTCCTTTGCTGTGCAAAACTTAGAAGTTTCATCTGGTCACATTTGTTTATTTTTTGTTTTATTTCCATTTCTCTAGGAGGTGGGTCAAAAAGGATCTTGCTGTGATTTATGTCACAGAGTGTTCTGCCTATATTTTCCTCTAAGAGTTTGATAGTTTCTGGCCTTACATTTAGGTCTTTAATCATTTTGAGCTTATTTTTGTGTATGGTGTTAGGGAGTGTTCTAATCTCATTCTTTCACATGTACCTGTCCAGTTGTCCCAGCACCATTTATTGAAGAGGCTGTCCTTTCTCCACTGTACATTCCATCCTCCTTTATCAAAAATAAGGTGAGCATATGTGCGTGGATTTATCTCTGGGCTTTCTATCCTGTTCCATTGATCTATATTTCTTTTTTGTGCCGGTACCATACTGTCTTGATTACTGTAGCTTTGTAGTATAGTCTAGAGTCAGGGACCCTGATTTTTCCAGCTCCATTTTTCATTCTCAAGATTGCTTTGGCTATTCGGGGTCTTTTGTCTTTCCATAAAAATTGTGAAAATTTTTGTTCTACTTCTGTGAAAAATGCCAGTGGTAGCTGGATAGGGATTGCATTCACTCTGTAGATTGCTTTGGTTAGTAGAGTCATTTTCACAATGTTGATTCTTCCAATCCAAGAACATGGTATATTTCTCCATCTATTGGTATCATCTTTAATTTCTTTCATCAGTGTCTTATAATTTTCTGCATACAGGTCTTTTGGCTCCTTAGGTAGGTTTATTCCTAGATATTTTATTCTTTGTGTTGCAATGGTAAATGGGAGTGTTTTCTTGATTTCACTTTCAGATTTTTCATCATTAGTGCATAGGAATGCAAACGATTTTTGTGCATTAATTTTGTATCCTGCTACTTTACCAAATCCATTGATTAGCTCTAGTAGTTTTCTGGTAGCATCTTTAGGATTCTGTATGTATACTATCATGTCATCTGCAAACAGTGACAGCTTTACTTCTATTCTGATTTGGATTCCTTTTATTTCCTTTTCTTCTTTGTTGGCTCTGGCTAAAACTTCCAAAACTATGTTGAATAAGAGTGGTGAGAGTGAGCAACCTTGTCTTGTTCCTGATCTTAGTGGAAATGCTTTCAGTTTTTCACCATTGAGAATGATGTTTGCTGTGGGTTTGTCATATATAGCCTTTATTATGTTGAGGAAAGTTCCCTCTATGCCTATATTCTGCAGGGTTTTTATCATAAATGGATGTTGAATTTTGTTGAAAGCTTTCTCTACATCTATTGAGATGATCATATGGTTTTTCTCCTTCAATTTGTTAATATGGTGTATCACGTTGATTCATTTGCATATGTTGAAGAATCCTTGCATTCCTGGAATAAACCCCACTTGATCATGGTGTATGATCCTTTTAATATGCTGTTGGATTCTGTTTCCTAGTATTTTGTTGAAGATTTCTGAATCTATGTTGATCAGCTATATTGGCCTGTGGTTTTCTTTCTTTGTGACATCTTTGTCTGGTTTTGGTATCAGGGTGACGGTGGACTCATAGAATGAGTTTGGGAGTGTTCCTCCCTCTGCTATATTTTCGAAGATTTTGAGGATAGGTGTTAGCTCTTCTCTAAATATTTGATAGAATTCGCCTGTGAAGCCATCTGGTCCTTGGCTTTTGTTTGTTGGAAGATTTTTTATCAGTTTCAATTTCAGTGCTTCTGATTTTTCTGTTCATATTTTCTATTTCTTTCTGATTCAGTCTTGACAGGTTGTGCATTTCTATGAATTTGTCCATTTCTTCCAGGTTGTCCATTTTATTGGCATAGAGTTGCTTGTAGTATTTTCTCATGATCTTTTGTATTTCTGCAGTGTCAGTTGTTACTTCTCCTTTTTCATGTCTAATTCTATTGATTTGAATCCTCTCCCTTTTTTCCTTGATGAGTCTGGCTAGTGGTTTATCAATTTTGTTTATCTTCTCAAAGAACCAGCTTTTAGTTTTATTGATTTTTGCTATCATTTCCTTCATTTCTTTTTCATTTATTTCTGATCTGGTCTTTATGATTTCTTTCCTTCTGCTAACTTTGGGGTTTTTTGTTCTTCTTTCTCTAATTACTTTAGGTGCAAGGTTAGCTTGTTTATTCAAGATGTTTCCTGTTTCTTAAGGTAGGATTGTATTGCTATAAACTTCTCTCAGAACTGCTTTTGCTTCATCCCATAGGTTTTGGGTCGTCTTGTCTCCATTGTCATTTGTTTCTAGGTATTTTTTGATTTCCTCTTTGATTTCTTCAGTGATCACTTCATTATTAAGTAGTGTATTGTTTAGCCTCCATGTGTTTGTATTTTTTACAGATCTTTTCCTGTAATTGATATCTAGTCTCATTGCATTGTAGTTGGAAAAGATACTTGATACAATTTCAATTTTCCTAAATTTACCAAGGCTTGATTTGTGACCCAAGATATGATCTATCCTGGAGAATGTTCCATGAGCACTTGAGAAAAATGTGTATTCTGTTCTTTTTGGATGGAGTGTCCTATAAATATCAATTAAGTCCATCTTGTTTAATGTATGTTTTTTTTTAAACAATTATAAGAGCTCACATTTATTGAGTATTTTATGTAAAGCACTATGTTATGATTTTTTTAAACATCTTTATTGGGGTATAATTGCTTTACAATGGTGTGTTAGTTTCTGCTTTATAGCAAAGTGAATCAGTCATACATAAACATATGTTCCCATATGTCTTCCCTCTTGCGTCTCCCTCCCTCCCACCCTCCCTATCCCACCCCTCCAGGCTGTCACAAAGCACCGAGCCAATATCCCTGTGCCATGCGGCTGCTTCCCACTAGCTATCTACCTTACTGCGTTTGTTAGTGTGTATATGCCCATGACTCTCTCGCGCCCTGTCACAGCTCACCCTTCCCCCTCCCCATAATCTCAAGTCCATTCTCTAAGAGGTCTGCGTCTTTATTCCTGCTTTACCCCTAGGTTCTTCATGACATTTTTTTCTTAAATTCCATATATATGTGTTAGCATACGGTATTTGTCTTTTTCTTTCTGACTTACTTCACTCTGTATGACAGACTCTAGGTCTATCCACCTCATTACAAATAGTTCAATTTTTTTCTTTTTATGGCCGAGTAATATTCCATTGTATATATGTGCCACATCTTCTTTATCCATTCATCCAATGACGTAATGTATGTTTTAAAGCATGTGTTTCCTTATTTATTTTCATTTTGGATGATCTGTCCATTGGTGAAAGTGGGGTGTTAAAATCCCCTACTATGAATGTGTTACTGTTGATTTTCCCTTTTATGGCTGTTAGTATTTGCCTTATGTATTGAGGTGCTCCTATTTTGGGTGCGTAAATATTTACAATTGTTATATCTTCTTCTTGGGTCAATCCTTTGATCATTATGTAGTGTCCTTCTTTGTCTCTTCTAGAATTCTTTTTTTTAAGTCTATTTTGTCTGATATGAGAATTGCTACTCCAGGTTTCTTTTGGTTTCCATTTTCATGGAATATCTTTTTCCATCCCCTTACTTTCAGTCTGTATGTGTCTCTAGGTCTGAAGTGGGTCTCTTGTAGACAGCATAAATATGGGTCTTGTTTTTGTATCCATTCAGCCAATCTGTGTCTTTGGTGGGAGCATTTAGTCCATTTACATTTAATGGAATTATTGATATATATGTTCCTATTCCCATTTTCTTATTTTGTTTTGGGTTCGTTATTGTAGATCTTTTCCTTCTCTTGTGTTTCTTGCCTAGTGAAGTTCCTTTATCATTTGTTGTAAAGCTGGTTTGGTGGTGCTGAACTCTCTCAGCTTTTGCTTCTCTGTAAAGGTTTTAATTTCTCTATCAAATCTGAATGAGATCCTTGTTGGGTAGAATAATCTTGGTTGTAGGTTTTTCTCCTTCATCACTGTAAATATGTCCTTCCAGTCTCTTCTGGTTTGCAGAGTATCTGCTGAAATATCAGCTGTTAACCTTATGGGGATTCCCTTGTGTGTTATTTTTCTCTTGCTGCTTTTAATATATTTTCTTTGTATTTAAGTTTTGACAGTTTGATTAATATGTATCTTGGTGTGTTTCTCCTTGGATTTATCCTGTATTGGACTCTCTGTGCTTCCTGGACTTGATTAACTATTTCCTTTCCCATATTAGGGAAGTTTTCAACTATAATTCCTTCAAATATGTTCTCAGTCCCTTTCTTTTTCTCTTCTTATTCTGGAACCCCTGTACTTCGAATGTTGGTGCATTTAATGTTATCCCAGAGGTCTCTGAGACTGTCCTCAGTTCTTTTCATTCTTTTTTTTTATTCTGCTCTGCAGTAGCTATTTCCACTATTTTATCTTCCAGGTCACTTATCCGTTCTCCTGCCTCAGTTATTCTGCTATTGATCCCATCTAGAGTATTTTTAATTTCATTTATAGTGTTGTTCATCATTGCTTGTTTCCTCTTTAGTTCTTCTAGGTCCTTGTTAAATGTTTCTTTCTTTTTCTCTACTCTATTTCCAGGATTTTGGATCATCTTTAGTATTATTATTCTGAATTCTTATTCGGGTAGATTGCCTATTTCCTCTTCATTTGTTAGGTCTGTTGGGTTTTTATCTTGCTCCTTCATCTGCTGTGTGCTTTTCTGTCTTCCCATTTTGTTTATCTTACTGTGTTTGGGGTCTCCTTTTTGCAAGCTGCAGATTCGTAATTCCCGTTATTTTTGGTGTCTGTCCCCAGTGGCTAAAGTTGTTTCAGTGGGTTCTGTAGGCTTCCTGGTGGAGAGGACTAGTGCCTGTGTTCTGGTGGATGAGGCTGGATCTTGTCTTTCTGGTGGGGAGGTCCACATATGTTGGTGTGTTTTTGGGTGTCTATGGATTTATTATGATTTTAGGCAGCCTGTCTGCTAATGGGTGGATTTGTGTTCCTGTCTTGCTAATTGTTTGGCATAGGGTGTCCAGCACTGTAGCTTGCTGGTCATTGAATGAAGCTGGGTGTTGGTGTTGAGATGGAGATCTCTGGGAGATTTTTGCCATTTGATATTATGTGGAGCTGGGGGGTCTCTTGTGGACCAGTGTTCTGAAGTTGGCTCTCCCACCTCAGAGGCACAGCCCTGACTCCTGGCTGCAGCACCAAGAACCTTTCATGCACTCACCTCAGAATTAAAGGGAGAAAAAGTAGAACGAAAGAAAGAGGATAAAATATAGTAAAATAAAGATAAAATAAAATAAAGTTATTAAAATAAAAAATAATTATTAATAAAGAAAAAAATTTTTAAAGAAAAAACAAACAAAAAACAACAACAATAAAATAAACCACAGATGGATAGAACCCTAGAACAAATGGTGAAAGCAAAGCTATACAGACAAAATCTCACACAGAAACATACACAGACACACTCACCAAAAGAGGAAAAGGGAAAAAATAATAAATCTTGCTCTCAATGTCCACCTCCTCAATTTGGGATGGTTCATTGTCTATTCATGTATTCCACAGTTGCAGGGTACATCAAGTTGATTGTGGAGCTTTAATCCGCTGCTTCTGAGGCTGCTGGGAGAGATTTTCCTTTCTCTTCTTTGTTCGCACAGCTCCCGAGGCTCTGCTTTGGCTTTGGCCCCGCTTCTGCGTGTAGGTCGGCGGAGGGCGTCTGTTCTTTGCTCAGACAGGACAGGGTTAAAGGAGCAGCTGACTCGGGGGCTGTGTCTTACTCAGGCCGGGGGGAAGGAGGGGTGCGGATGTGGGGTGAGCCTGTGGTGACAGAGGCTAGCAGGACGTTTCACCAGCCTGAGGCACGCTGTGCATTCTCCCTTGGAAGTTTTCCCTGGATCACCGGACCCTGGTGGTGGCAGGCTGCACAGTCTCCCCAGAAGGGATGCACCGATCCTCTGTGCGAGAATCTCTCCGCTTTGCCCTCCGCACCCCTGTTGCTGTGCTCTCCTCCACGGCTCCGAAGCTTCCCCCCTTTGCCCCCCACAGTCTCCGCTCGCAAAAGGGCTTCTAGTGTGTGGAAACCTTTCTTCCTTCACAGGTCCCTCCCACTGGTGCAGATCCCGTCCCTATTCTTTTGTCTCTGTTTTTCCTTTTTTCCTTTTGCCCTACCCAGGTACATGGGGAGTTTCTTATCTTTTGGGAGGTCTGAGGTCTTCTGCAAGTGTTCAGTAGGTGTTCTGTAGGCGTTGTTCTATGTGTAGATGTATTTCTGGTGTATCTGTGGGGATGAAGGTGATCTCCACGTCTTACTCTTCCGCCATCTTCCTCCTCCCTGGTATCAGTTTTTTAAACCTATACAACCATAGACAGAAAAGTTGTCCACTCGAGTGTATTGCATATGTAAATTTTCTTTTCTGTTTAGATTTTCAAACTTCTTTCATTTCCACAGGTACTTACATCAGCACTCTTTCCCTCCCCCCTTTAGTGTAATATTTCTATACATTTGAATTATGGTTAGGTTACTTTTTTACATTCTGCATTCCATCCTGCTGATATCCCCTGTTATTGTTAATGCTATGTTTAAATTTTGCATACATTAAGTCTCAATTTTTGTGCTGTAAATTACTATGGAAATTGACAAAAGCATAGTCTCATGTAACCACCATTACATTATCATTTGTAATAGTATCATTGCCCTAAACTATAAAATTAGAAATATTGGAAATTAGAAAATACTTTGAGGGGGACATAATCAAGATGGTGGGATAGAAGGCTCCCATATTTTCCTCTTTCTATGGACAAACCGAATATACCTACATGTAGATCAATTCCCTCTGTGAGAAGTCCAGAAACTAGTTAAGTGACTCCTACACATTGGATGACTAAAAAAATATCCACATAGAAATAGGTAAGAAAGGCTGAGACACTTATTCACCATAAGGCATCCCCCCAGCACAGCACCTTATAGTTGGTAAGGAATCCCCAACTCCCAGTTTCTCCTTGAGGAGCAGAGGGGTTGGACAACACATACCACAACAAAGGCCGGTATCTGAGAGATGGGCATGCAGATCACCTTGTCCGAGACATGACAGAGCTTGGCATTCATGAATCTTACAGGACCATAGTAAACAAAGAGACAGTTTTTAAATGGGTGCATGAGCATGTCCCAGGGCTATCCCCACAGTCCCAACTCTATTGGGGCTCATTGCAGAGGGAGCAGGCAAAAATGCCCATTTCCTTCTTTCTCCCTGGCAGGGATTTGATTTCATCATTTCCCAACTAGTGACTGAGAACCTGGCTTCTAATCAGCCTGAAACTGAGAGCTGACTAGGATCCTCCTAAAAGAGCTGGTGGGCACCTCCTTCCTCTGGCTCACTCACAGTAAAACCAAGTCTCCAGTTTCTCCCAAGAAGGAACTTGTCCATACATCTAGCATCCCACCAGTTATGGATGTCACCTGAGTGACTGGCTCACAAATCACCTAGCTTGGGGAGCCAACAGGGATTGACATTCAGGAATCTGCCAGGATCACTCAAAACAAAGAGACATTTCTACATGGCACACAGGCACCCCCAGCAACTCTTCCCTCCAGCTCAGCAGAGAAGGCACGAACATCCAGCTCTCAGATTTTCCTTGATAGTGGCTAGACTGCATATTTAATGTCCTGACTTTCCCAGCAGCATCCTGAAGGTCAGCCTTTTAATTAGCCTGCATTAGGCATCTGAAGGGGCAAAACTGTTAGAACTAGTAAACAAATTCAGTGAAGTTGTAGGATACAAAGCCAATATACAAAAATCAGTTGTGTTTCTATACACTAGCAATGAACTATCAGAGAAATTAAGAAAACAATCCCATTTCCAATATCATCAGAAACAATTAAATACTTAGGAATAAATGTAATCAAGGAGGTGAAAAATCTGTATAGTGAAAAATATAAAACATTGATGAGAGAAATGGAAGAAGACACAAATAAATGGAAAAATGTCCCATGTTCATAGGTCAGAAGAATTAATATTGTTGAAATATCCATACTACCTAAAATGACCTTGAGAGTCACTGAAATCCCTATCAAATTTAAAATGCCATTTTAAACAGAAACACGAGACAATTATAAAATTAAAAACGCATACACACAAAATAGGCCTCAAATAGCTAAAGCAATCTTGAGAAAAAAGAGGAAAGCTAGAGGCATAACATGTGATTTCAAAGTATATTTCAGAGGTATAGTAATTAAAACAGTATTGCATTGGCATAAAAACAGATACATAGATCAATAAAACAACATAGTCACCCAATAAACGCCTATATGTTCAATTAATTTTTGACAAAGTCATCAAGACTACACAAAGGTGAAAGGATACGCTCTTCAGTAAATGTTGTTTGGAAAATCAGACATCTCTATGCAAAAGAATGAAAATGGACCCCATTTTACACCATACACAAAAATCAGTGTAATATGGATTAAAGATTTAAAAGTAAGACCTAAAACCATAAAAATCCTAGAACAAAACATAGGGGATAAACTCCTTGACAATGATCTTGTCAGTGATTTTTTGTATTTGACACCAAAAGCAAAGGCAACACAAGCAAAAATAAGCAGGTTGGACTACATCAGATTGAAATGATTCTGTACTGGGAAGGAAACCATCAACAAAGGAAAGGCAACTTGTGGAATGGGAGAAAATCTTTGCATACCAAGTATCTTATAAGGACTTACTATGGAGAACAGTATGGAGGTTCCTTAAAAAACTAAAATAGAACTACCATATGACCCAGAAATCCTACTCCTGGGCATATACCCAGAGAAAACAATAACTCAAAAAGATACATACACCCCAATGTTCATTGCAGCACTATTTACAATAGCCAGGACATGGAAACAACCTAAATGTCCATCAAGAGAGGAATGGATAAAGAAGATGTGGTACATATATACAATGGAATATTACTCAGCCATAGAAAGGAATGAAATTGTGTCATTTGCACCAACATGGATGAAACTAGAGATTGTCATACTGAGTGAAGTAAGTCAGAAACAGAAAGACAAATATCATATAATATCACTTATATGTGGAATTTAGAAAAATGATACAGGTGAACTTACTTGCAAAGCATAAATAGAGACACAGGCATAGAGAATGGGGGGGAAGGTGGGGTGGGGGTGGGATGAACTGGGAGGTTGGGATTGGCATATATACACTACTATGTATAAAATAGATAACTAATGAGAACATACTGTATAGCACAGGGAACTCTACTCTGTTGTGACCTAAATGGGAAGGAAGTCCAAAAAAGAGGGGATATATATAAATATATATATATATATACTTATAGCTGATTCACTTTGAAGTACAGCTGAAACTAACACAACATTGTGAAGCAACTATAATCCAATAAAAATTAATTTAAAAAACACCCCCCCACACACACTAGTACACACACTCACACTGATACAAATGCTCTCACACACACAACGTGCACAAGCATGAACTCCCATACATTCACACACTCATTCATAATCTCACATATGTGAACACACACCAACACATATACACATACACTTACATACACTCCCACACATACAAACACATTCACACACATTTATATGCACATGTATGCATACTTGCACACACTTAATTCACTCTTCATATATTTATTTACTTATATACACTCCTGCAAATATGTATTCATGCATACACATGTCTACATACTCACACACACACACACACACACACACAACTAGACACTCAGAACTCAAAGGTGAGTGCTTTGGAGAAAATCTCCTCTTTGTGATTAATTTTCCTATAAGTCTTTCTCTTCAGAATCCAGATTTTCAGGTGGAGGCAGTATCTTGCCTCTGAGTGGGAAAGACAGTTGTGGCGTGTTAAATTTTTTAGCTGCAAAGGGCAGAAGGATATTTTTCCCTATGGTCCAGAATTATACTCTAGAAAGTTGTAAACAGATTTCCACACCCTTTCTGAAGGTGCCTTCCCCTGCATTGGGGCTGTTTTCAAAAGGCTGACTGAAGCTGTAGATCAGGTCTCCATATTTTTATATGAAAACAAAAAGAAAGCACCAGGACACTGAATAAATAATGAAAGTGAAGGCAAAACAAGCCTGAGGAGATAAAGTGAAAACTCTCTACATTTGATCCTGAGGTTGAGGGTGGGGGTTGGGGACTGCCAACTGCTGGAGTTTCTTCATTTAGAAATAAAGAGTCTGTGTTATGTCTGGTTAAAAAAATAAACAAATATGTTTTGTTTTAACAGATGTTTATTGGAGAATAATTGCTTCATAATACTGTGTTAGTTTCTGTTGCACAACAAAGAGAATCAGCCATATGAATACACGTCCACATATTGCCTCCCTCTTGAGTCTCCCTCCAATCCTCCCTATCACACCCCTCTAGGTCATTGCACAGCACCGAGAAGATCTCTCTGTGCTATGTTGCTGCTTCCCACCAGCCAAATATTTTATATTCGGTAGTGCATATATGTCAATGCTACACTCACTTTGCTCCAGCTTCACGCCCCCCACCTCGTGTGCTCAAGTCCATTTTTTATGTCTACCCTGCAACTCGGATTTTCAGAATAATTTTTTTCTAGATTCCATATGTGTGTGTGTGTGTGTGTGTGTGTGTGTTAGCATATGATATTTGTTTTTCTCTTTCTGACTTATTTCACTCTGTATGACAGACTCTAGGTCCATCCACCTCACTACAAATAATTTCGTTTCTTTTTATGGCTGAGTAATATTCCATTGTATATATGTGCCACATCTTCTTTTTTCTTTACATCTTTATTAGAGTATAATTGCTTTACAATGGTGTGTTAGTTTAAACTTTATAACAAAGTGAATCATATACATATACATATGTTCCCGTATCGCTTCCCTCTTGCGTCTCCCTCCCTCCCACCCGCCCTATCCCACCCCTCCAGGCGGTCACAAAGCACCGAGCTGATCTCCCTGTGCTATGCGGCTGCTTCCCACTAGCTATCTACCTTACATTTGGTAGTGTATATATGTCCATGACTCTCTCTCGCTTTGTCACAGCTCATCCTTCCCCTTCCCCATATGCTCAAGTCCATTCTCTAGTAGGTCTGTGTCTTTATTCCTGTCTTGCACCTAGGTTCCACATGACATAATTTTTCTTAAGTTCCATATATATGTGTTAGGATACAGTATTTGTCTTTCTCTTTCTGACTTACTTCACTCTGTATGACAGACTCTAGATCCATCCACCTCACTACAAATAGCTCAATTTCTTTTCTTTTTATGGCTGAGTAATATTCCATTTTATATATAGGCCACATCTTCTTTATCCATTCATCTGATGATGGACACTTAGGTTATTTCCATCTCTGGGCTATTGTAAATAAAGCTGCAATGAACATTTTGGTACATGACTGCTTTTGGATTATGGTTTTCTCAGAGTATATGCCCAGTAGTGGGATTGCTGGGTCATATGGTAGTTCTATTTGTAGTTTTTTAAGGAACATCCATATTGTTCTCCATAGTGGCTGTACCAATTCACATTCCCACCAGCAGTGCAAGAGTGTTCCCTTTTCTCCACACTCTATCCAGCATTTATTGTTTCTAGATTTTTTGATGATGGCCATTCTGACTGGTGTGAGATAATATCTCATTGTAGTTTTGATTTGCATTTCTCTAATGATTAATGATGTTGAGCATTCTTTCAAGTGTTTGTTGGCAGTCTGTATATCTTCTTTGGAGAAATGTCTATTTAGGTCTTCAGCCCATTTTTGGATAGGGTTTTTGTTTGTCTGCTACTGAGCTGCATGAGCTGCTTGTAAATTTTGAAGATTAATCCTTTGTCAGTTGCTTCATTAGCAAATAGTTTCTCCCATTCTGAGGGTTGACTTTTGGTCTTGTTTATGGTTTCCTTTGCTGTGCCAAAGCACTGAAGTTTCATTAGGTCCCATTTGTTAATTTTTGTTTTTATTTCCACTTCTCTAGGAGGTGGGTCAAAAAGGATCTTGCTGTGATTTATGTCACAGAGTGTTCTGCCTATGTTTTCCTCTAAGAGTTTGATAGTTCCTGGCCTTACATTTAGGTCTTTAATACATTTTGAGCTTATTTTTGTGTATGGTGTTAGAGAGTGATCTAATCTCATACTTTACATGTACCTGTCCAGTTTCCCCAGCACCACTTATTGAAGAGGCTGTCCTTTCTCCACTGTACATTCCTGCCTAGTTTATCAAAGATAAGATGACCATATGTGTGTGGTTTTACCTCTGTGCTTTCTATCCTGTTCCATTGAGCTACCTTTCTGTTTTTGTGCCAGTACCATACTGTCTTGATTACTGTAGCTTTGTAGTATAGTCTGAAGTCAGGGAGCCTGATTCCTCCAGCTCTATTTTTTTTTTTTTTGTAAACATCTTTATTGGGGTATAATTGCTTTACAATGGCGTGTTAGTTTCTGCTTTATAACAAAGTGAATCAGTTATACATATACATATGTTCCCATATCTCTTCCCTCTTGCATCTCCCTCCCACACTCCCTATCCCACCCCTCCAAGTGGTCAGAAAGCACTGTCCAGCTCCATATTTTGTTCGCAAGATTGTTTTGGCTATTCACAATCTTTTGTGTTTCCGTACAAATTGTGAAAATTTTTGTTCTAGTTCTGTGAAAACTGCCAATGGAAGTTGGATAGGGATTGCATTGAATCTGTACATTGCTTTGGGTAGCAGAGTCATTTTCACAATGTTGATTCTTCCAATCCAAGAACATGGTATATCTCTCCATCTATTTGTATCATCTTTAATTTCTTTGATCGGTGTCTTATAATTTTCTGCATACAGGTCTTTTTTCTCCTTAGGTAGTTTATTCCCAGATATTTTATTATTTATGTTGCAATGGTAAATGGGAGTTTTCCTTGATTTCAATTTCATATTTTTCATCATTAGTTTATAGGAATGTCAGAGATTTCTGTGCATTAATTTTGTAACCTGCTACTTTACCAAATTCATTGATTAGCTCTAGCAGTTTTCTGGTAGCATCTTTAGGATACTCTATGTATAGTATCATGTCATCTGCAGTGACAGCTTTACTTCTTCTTTTCCGATTTGGATTCCTTTTATTTCCTTTTCCTCTCTGATTGCTGTGGCTAAAACTTCCAAAACTATGTTGAATAAGAGTGGTGAGAGTGGGCAACCTTGTCTTGTTCCTGATCTTAGTGGAAATGCTTTCAGGTTTTCACCCTTGAGGACAATGTTGGCTGTGGATTTGTCATATATGGCCTTTTTTATGTTGAGGAAAGTTCCCTCTATGCCTACTTTCTACAGGGTTTTTATAATAAATTGGTGTTAAATTTTGTCTAAAACTTTCTCTGCATCTATTGAGATGATCGTATGGTTTTTCTCCTTCAATTTGTTAATATGGTTTATCACATTGATAGATTTGCGTATATTGAAGAATCCTTGCATTCCTGGAATAAACCCCACTTGATCATGGTGTATACTCCTTTTAATATGCTGTTGGATTCTGTTTGGTAGTATTTTGTTGAGGATTTTTGCATCTATGTTCATCAGTGATATTGGTCTGTAGTTTTCTTTCTTTGTGACATCCTTGTCTGGTTTTGGCACCAAGGTGATGGTGGCCTCATAGAATGAGTTTGGGAGTGTTCCTTCCTCTGCTATATTTTGGAATAGTTTGAGAAGGATAGGTGTTAGCTCTTCTCTGAATGTTTGATAGAATTCGCCTGTGAAGCCATCTGGTCCTGGGCTTTTGTTTCTTGGAAGATTGTAAATCACAGTTTCAATTTCAGTGCTTGTGATTGGTCTGTTCATATTTTCTATTTCTGCCTGATTCAGTCTTGGCAGGTTATGCATTTCTAAGAATTTGTCCATTTCTTCCAGGTTGTCCATTTTATTGGCATAGAGTTGCTTGTAGTAATCTCTCATGATATTTTGTATTTCTGTAGTGTCAGTTGTTACTTCTCCTTTTTCATTTCTAATTCTATTGACTTGAGTCTTCTCCCTTTTTTTCTTGATGAGTCTGGCTAATATTTTATCAATTTTGTTTATCTTCTCAAAGACCTAGCTTTTAGTTTTTTTGATCTTTGCTATCCTTTCCTTCATTTCTTTTTCATTTATTTCTGATCTGATTTTTATGATTTCTTTCCTTCTGCTAACTTTGGGGGTTTTTTGTTCTTCTTTCTCTAACTGCTTTAGGTGCAAGTTTAGGTTGTTTATTCGAGATGTTTCCTGTTTCTTAAGGTAGGAGTGTATTGTTATAAACTTCCCTCTTAGAACTGCCTTTGCTGCATCCCATAAGTTTTAGGTCG
Organism: Lagenorhynchus albirostris; assembly: GCF_949774975.1. Classification (NCBI taxonomy): domain Eukaryota; kingdom Metazoa; phylum Chordata; class Mammalia; order Artiodactyla; family Delphinidae; genus Lagenorhynchus; species Lagenorhynchus albirostris. Next base: position 87,305,843 of record NC_083116.1, on the reverse strand, counting down.
TCCTGTCTCCATTGTCATTTGTTTCTAGGTATTTTTTGATATCCTCTTTGATTTCTTCAGTGATCACTTCGTTATTAAGTAGTGCATTATTTAGCCTCCATAGGTTTGTATTTTGTACAGATCTTTTCCTGTAATTGATATCTAGTCTCATAGCATTGTGGTCGAAAAAGATATTTGATACAATTGCAATTTTTTTTAATTTACCAAGATTTGATTTGTGACCCAAGATATGATCTATCCTGGAGAATATTTCATGAGCACTTGAGAAAAAATGTGTATTCTGTTATTTTTGGATGGAATGTCCTATAAATATCAATTAAGTCCATCTTGTTTAATGTATGTTTTAAAGCTTGTGTTTCCTTATTTATTTTCATTTTGGATGATCTGTCCATGGGTGAAAGTGGGGTGTTAAAGTCCCCTACTATGAATGTGTTACTGTCGGTTTCCCATTTTATGGCTGTTAGTATTTGCCTTATGTATTGAGGTGCTCCTATGTTGGGTGCATAAATATTTACAATTGTTATATCTTCTTCTTTGATCGATCCCTTGATCATTACATATTGTCCTTCTTTGTCTTTTCTAATAGTCTTTATTTTAAAGTCTATTTTGTCTGATATGAGAATTGCTACTCCAGCTTCCTTTTGGTTTCCATTTTCATGGAATATCTTTTTCCATCCCCTTACTTTCAGTCTGTATGTATCTCTAGGTCTGAAGTGGGTCTCTTGTAGACTGCATATATATGCGTCTTGTATTTATATCCATTTAGCCAATCAGTGTCTTTTGGTGGGAGCATTTAGTCCATTTACATTTAAGGTAATTATCAATATGTATGTTTCTATTCCCATTTTCTTAATTGTTTTGTGTTCATTATTGTAGGTCTTTTCTTTCTCTTGTGTTTCTTGCCTAGACAAGTTCCTTTAGCATTTTTTGTAAAGCTGGTTTGGCGGTGCTGAACTCTCTCAGCTTTTGCTTGTCTGTAAAGTTTTTAATTTCTCCATCCAATCTGAATGAGGTCCTTGCTGGGTAGAGTAATCTTGGTTGTAGGTTTTTCTCCTTCATCCCTTTAAATATGTCCTGCCAGTCCCTTTTGGTTAGCAGAGTTTCTGCTGAAATATCAGCTGTTAACCTTATGGGGATTTCCCTGTGTGTTATTTGTTGTTTTTCCCTTGCTGCTTTTAATATGTTTTGTTTGTATTTAAGTTTTGACATTTTGATTAATATGTGTCTTGGTGTATTTCTCCTTAGATTTATCCTGTATGGGACTCCCTGTGCTTCCTGGACTTCATTAACTATTTCCTTTCCCATATTAGGGAAGTTTTCAACTATAATCTCTTCAAATATTTTCTCAGTCCCTTTCTTTTTCGCTTCTTCTTCTGGTACACCTATAATTCGAATATTGGTGCTTTTAATGTTGTCCCAGAGGTCTCTGAGACTGTTCTCAGTTCTTTTCATTCTTTTTTCTTTATTCTGCTCTGCAGTAGTTATTTCCACTATTTTATCTTCCAGGTCACTTATCCGTTCTTCAGCCTCACTTATTCTGCTATTGATCCCATCTAGAGTATTTTTCATTTCATTTTTTTGTGTTGTTCATTGTTGTTTGTTTCATCTTTGGTTCTTCTAGGTCGTTGTTAAATGTTTCTTGCATTTGTCTATACTATTTCCAAGATTTTGGATCATCTTTACTATTATTATTCTGGATTCTTTTTTAGGGAGACTGCCTATTTCCTCTTCATTTGTTAGGTCTGGTGGGGTTTTTTCTTGCTCCTTCATCTGCTGTGTGCTTTTCTGTCTTCTCATTTTGCTTATCTTACTGTGTTTGGGGTCTCCTTTTTGCAGGTTGCAGGTTCGTAGATCCCGTTGTTTTTGGTGTCTGTCTCCAGTGGCTAAGGTTGGTTCTGTGGGTTGTTTAGGCTTCCTGGTGGAGGGGACTAGTGCCTGTGTTCAGGTGGATGAGTCTGAATCTTGTCTTTCTGGTGGGCAGTTCCACGTTTGGTGGTGTATTTTGGGGTGTCTGTGGACTTATTATGATTTTAGGTGGCCTCTCTGCTAATGGGTGTTTTTGTGTTCCTGTCTTGCTAGTTGTTTGGCATAGAGTTTCCAGCACTGTAATTTGCTGGTTGTTGAGTGAAGCTGGGTGCTGGTGTTGAGATGGATATCTCTGGGTGATTTTTGCCATTTGATATTATGGGGAGCTGGGAGGTCTCTTGTGGACCAGTGTCCTGAAGTTGGCTCTCCCACCTCAGAGGCAGAGCACTGACTCCTGGGTGCAGCAGCAGGAGACTTTCATCCACACAGCTCAGAACAAAAGGGAGAAAAAGTAGAAAGAATAAAATTAGTAGAAGTAGAAAAATGGAAGGAAGAAAGAAAGAAAGTAAGAAAGAAAGAATGTAAGAAAGAACAAAGGGAGGTAGGGAGGGAGGAGGGAGGAAGGAAAGAAGGAAGAAGGGAAGGAAGGAAAAAAG